>NC_052359.1:23309328-23465575 GCF_009727055.1 Benincasa hispida | reverse complement strand
GGCTCATGCTATTGCCTCCACCCACTTAGAGACATAATCGACGGCTAATAAAATATAGTGTTTACCATTCGAAGGAGGGAATGGTACTATGAAATAAATCCCCCATACGTTGAATAATTCTAACTCTAAGATAGTGTTCATTGGCATTACGTTTTTCCATGAAATCTTGCCTGTGCGTTGGCACCGATCACATTTCATTGCATAGTCAGCCGCATCCTTGAATAATGTAGGTCAAAAGAATCCACTTTACAAAAATTTGGCTGCGGTGCGCTGCCCTCCAAAGTGCCCACCATATGGTGAGTCGTGACATTGTGACAATATGCGTTGTTGAGCAGCATTTGGCACGCATAATCGAAAAATCTGGTCTGCACCTCTTTTATACAGATTCGGCTCATCCCAATAATAATGTCTACATTCATGCTTGAGCTTCTTCTGTTGATGGTAGGTGTAATCTTCAGGAAATTGTTCATAAACCAAATAATTGACGATGTCCACGTACCAAGAAAATTATTCTATGTGGAATAGCTGCTCATCCGGGAATATGGCACTCACCTCAAGCTCGTTGCGGTCAACCTTAGGATTTTCAAGTCTAGACAAGTGATCCGCAACTTGATTCTCTGTCCCCTTCCGGTCGATTATTTCTATATCAAATTCTTAAAGGAGGAGAAACCATCTGATTAACCTCGGCTTTACGTCCTTCTTTGTCATTAAGTATTTGATCATCGAGTGATCCATGTGGATAAGTACCTTTGTTCCCAATAGATATGCCCAAAATTTTTCCAACGCAAAAATCACAGCCAAGAGTTCTTTCTCTGTGGTGGTATAATTTGTTTGAGCAGGGTTTAATGTTTTACTTGCATATGTGATGAGATGCAAAATTGTTTTTCTCTTTTGCGCTAAAGCTGCTCCCATCGCATACCCGCTTGCGTTGCACATGATTTCAAATGGTAGTGTCCAGTCCGGTGCAATCAACACGGGTGCGGTAATCAGCGCATCTTTCAAAACTCTGAATGCGTTGAGGCAGTTGTTGTCAAACTCAAATTTCCTATCCGCCTCTAACAATGCACTCAGTGGTCGTGCTATCTTAGAAAAGTCTTTCACAAATCGTCTGTAGAATCCAGCATGCCCCAAGAAGCTTCGCACATTCTTCATGCTGGTTAGAGGTGGAAGTTTTTCAATTGCTTTAATCTTTGCTTTGTCCATCTCTAACCCATCCCGGGAGACCTTATGTCCCAACACTACGCCTTCCTTAACCATGAAACGGCATTTTTCCCAATTGAGCACCAGATTCGTCTCTTCACATCTCTTCAGAATCTTCTCTAAATTGGCTAAAAAAACTTCATAAGTGTTCCCATAAACAGAGAAGTCATCCATAAATATTTCCACGGAGTCCTCGAGATAATCTGAAAAGATAGCCATTATGCACCTTTGGAACGTGTTTGGCGCATTGCAGAGGCCAAACGGCATGCGGCGAAAAGAAAATGTCCCATATGGGCAGGTGAATGTGCTTTTGTCTTGATCTTCAGAAGCTATCATGATTTGATTGTATCCGGCATAGCCATCCAGGAAGCAGTAGAAGTCATTCCCTGCTAGTTGGTCCAACATTTGATCAAGGAATGGCTGAGGGAAATGATCTTCTTTGTGGTCGCATTTAGTTTGCGGTAGTCCGTGCATATGTGCCATCCAATGATGGTCCTTTTGCGGTATTAATTCGTTGTTCTCATTCGTGACTACCGTCATTCCACCCTTCTTCAGCACACATTGCACGGGGCTGACCCACGTGCTATCTACTATAGGATAGATAATGCCCACATCTAGCCATTTGATAATCTTCTTCTTGATGAACTCCTTCATCGCAAGGTTGAGTCTGCATTGATGTTCAGTTGTTGCTTTATGGTCATCTTTAAGACGAATGCGGTGCATGCAGTACGCAGGGTTGATTCCTCTGATGTCGGCGAGCGTCCAGCAATTGCTCGCACATGTTTCTTGAGAATGCTCATCAAAGCATTCTCCTGTTCTTCGTTGAGCGCAAAGAAAATTATAACTGGCAGCTTCTCATTCTGCCCCAAAAATGCGTACTTTAGATGGGTTAGTAGGGTCTTCAATTCAAGTGTTGGTGGCTCCACTAGGGAAGGTTACGTTGTTTTTCATTCTTCTTTTCTGTTAGCTCTACTTCTTACTTTGTGATCATTTCTTCTTCCTTGCTTGTTTTGTTGTGATCGCATTATAGGCAGCAACGGATGCGCTGGCATCCTCTTCCTCATACTCTTCATCAAGCTTTTCTTCTTCAATTGAATTATGGTCATCATCAGGGTCATGTAGGTCTTCTTCATCCGGAAACTTCATGGCACAAATTATATTAAACTTGAGCTTCTGTCCATTGATACTCAAAGTGATTTCTCCTTTATACACATTAATTTAAGCACGACCCGTTGATAGAAAAGGATGCCCCAAAATGATGGGCACATCTTTATCGGCCTCATAGTCTAAAATGATGAAGTCAGCTGGCTGGATAAATTTGTCGATTGTTATCAGCACATCCTTCACCTTTCCTTTTGGATGAACCAGAGATCTGTCGGCCAGTTGGAGAGTCACTGTTGTGGGCACAAGTTTCCTCATATTTAGCTGTCTAAAGATTGACAAAGGCATCAAATTTATGCAAGCCCTCAAGTCACACAAAGCTTGCCCGATGTACAATCCTTCTATGGAGCAAGGAATAGTAAAGCTCCCAGGATCGCTCATCTTCGGTGGAATTATTGATTTGGAACTTTGCGTTAATGCCACCGTGGCAAATTTTTCAGCTCCCCTCTTCTTATTACCATATCCTTCAGAAACTTGGCGTAGGCAGGCATTTCCTCAATCACTCCAATGAAAGGAATGTTAACATGTAATTGCTTTAACATAGATAAGAAGTGTTGCTACTGTACCTCTTCATTCTTTTTCTTCCTTAGTCTCTGTGGGAAAGGTGGTAACTGAACTTTCACGTTTCCCATTTCAGTTAGCTTTAAGGTCGATGCAACCTCCGGTTCTACTGCTTCTTTTCTCTTTCCTCTTCTTGCGTCACCGCAATCTCAGGTTCAGCCACAATGGAAGTTGTTCTACTAAGCTCCTTCTTTTCTCCCTCCACAGTCTTCCCACTACGCAATGTCACAACCTGACATTGCTTCTTACCTGATCCCCCCGGGTTGTGTGGAAGTTCGGTTGAACTTGGCAGAAACCCTTACGGTCTACTTTCCAGCTCATTCGCAATCTGGCTCATCTGTAATTCGAGATTGTGGATGGACGTAGCCTGACTTTGAAGCACGGTTTCATTTTTCTCTATGTATTGCTTCAATAGGCTCTCCAAAGAAGAGGATTGTGGTGGTCGTTGCGAGCTACTTGCTTGATTTCTCGGTTGACCGTTGTTGCGTGGAAAGAATCCCGGTGGCCCTTCTTTTTGCGCCACAGGTTGGAAATTTTTTTGTTGATTCTTCCAAGAAAAATTGGGGTGGTTCCTCCACCGAGGGTCGTAGGTGTTTGAAAAAGGGTTATTCTTTACAAAGTATACAGATTATGGATTTTGCGGGCAATCTTCCATCACATGCCCATCACCGCAAGTCGCACACCTTGTGGTGTTTTGACTGATTGCGTTGATTTGCCCAGTTTGCCGTGTTGGGCTGCTGATCCCAATTCCTTGGATTAAAATCATCATTGCGGTCATCTGGTTTTGTAATGAAGCAATAGCACCGTTATTTGCATCAGTGTCTTTGAGTCTCAATCTCTGGTCACTCTCTCTTCAATCTTCATGGTTCTTGGAGATGTGATCCAAGATATTCTTCGCCTCATCATATGTTTTATCAAGCAAACCACTAGCGGCTGCCGCATTGGCAGCGGTTTGCGAAGCGGGATTCAAACCATGATAGAAAATTTCCATTTGAAGGCATTCTAGCAACCCACTATGTGGACAGTCCTAAACCAACCTCTTAAACCTCGCCCAAGCATCGCTGAGCGATTCATCCATGTCTTGTTCAAAATTTGTAATCAGTTTCCTTCGTCTGACGTTCTCGGTAGGTGGAAAATACTTCTTCATAAACTTCTCCACTACCTGCTCCCAAGAAGTGATCTCTCTCGGTTCGAGAGAATAAGCCCATTTTCTAGCCTGATCACAGAGAGAAAATGGGAACAACGTTCGAACTTCCTCGGCAAAGATGTTCGGGAACACAAAAGTATTGCAGATTTCAATAAAACTTCAGAGGTGGGCGTGCGGGTCCTCGCCATGCCTTCCTCCGAATTGGCCTACGGTCTGGATCATCTGCAGCATCACCGGCTTCATTTTGAATCGGCTTCCGTCGAAGGTAGGCCTCATGATTCCCAGAGAGAAATCATAGAGGTTTGGCGATGCATAGTCCCTGATGGGTCTATTACGATCGTTTGCCAAAAGAATTGGATTCGCCATGACATTGTTATCATTTGGTGCTCCATTTCTAGGTTGCTCCGCCATCTCTTCTTTATCTGACTGTGGTTGTTGTTGGCGGTCTCTCAATCTCCTTCTAACTGTTCTCTCAATCGTCGGGTCGTAATTCGCAAGAGAATGAGAGTCTGCAAAGAAATCAAAAAAATTATCGTTACCAATCTATTTTGCCGAAGTCCCCAGCAACGACGCCAAAAACTTGATGTTTGGTTTTATGAAGTGGAAATGTGGATGCTATGCATTGATGAAATTGCGTTGTGCACTCAAGTTTCCCCAGCGAAATCCAAGTGTAAATTCCTCTAAGTTTCCTAGTAAGTCTAGGGTCGAACACAGGGACTTGTGAAAAAAGAATGCGTTGGTAATTTTTATGAAGAACTTTGCATTAATCGGATAAATAAATAGATTTTTGGGTTTGTTGTTTGCGTTGATGAAAAAGAAATAAATAAGGGCGACGGATTTGAGAAAAGGCAGTTGTGTGATAGATGCAATGAGTATGCGATGAACGAGTTGAGAAGATCTTTAGCTAGCGTTACTCAAGAATGCGTCAGACTACGCGATCATGTTGCAACCATGCACAGCAAGTCATTTTCCAACGTAAATGCGATGCTCCTAAATCTAGGACGCATGTGTTGAATGCAAAAGTGTCCATAGAGCTTATCCCTAAATCTCTACTCTTGTCCTATGCGATGATGCAAAATGCATGAAAGCAAGGTGACCGCATACAATCATATCCTATCTCTAGGATGCATGCGATGCGTTGATAACAAATAGTGCTCATTCCTAAGCTCCTATCTCCCGATTATGTGTTCTAATCTGGTTCTTTCGAGCCTAGATTCTAACCTGACCTTCCCAAGTCTAGATCCTATCCTTAGACTACCCTCCCAAGTATCCCTAATGGACAAATGAAGCACACATAAACAAGATAATCGCAAAAAATGAAGATTCCCTAGTTGTGCTAGCTAAATGCTTCTCAACCCATTCAACTGATTTAGCTACTCATGGTGAATAACAGAGAGTGAATAGATATAGAGAAAGAAATTCCATTCTTATAAATGAGTTGAGTACAAAATACCAATGGAAGTTAAAGGTAGAGAGCTTGGTAGTAATTCCTTGCTGACTGAGGCTTTTTACACTGAATTCTCTATTCTATTCTAAAGATGTTCCCGCTTCCGCAGGCGTCGGACTTCTCTTTATCCTTGAAGCTTCCGGCACTTTCCTAAGATTACTGGAACGATCTGCTGGCACAACTTCCTCCCTCGCGTCCGCCTTAAAATGAAAGAAAACTAAGAACAAAAGCGTGCGAACTGAAGTATGAAATCTCTAGCTCCTGAACTCGTGAACCCCTTCTCTTAAGAATGCCCTTGGTATTTATAGAGCATACATGGTGAACGGTGGCTTCTCTCTTACGATTGTAAAAATGGGACGACTTTAATTCTTGATTGATGCACCGAATATTTGTCACCGAAAAAGCTGAATGTACTTTGTGATCGTTATCGGCTGTCAACTTAATTCGGATTCGACTGTCATCAGCTTTCTGTCCCATCGCGATTAATTAGCCTTTCATCCGGATGCGTCCACCATGTTGCGTTGACCAAGTTACGACGATTCTTCTCGAGCGAATGTTTGCAAGCACGATCAACGCAAAGCCTTGTGGTGAAGTTGTGCTCAACCACTGATTTCCTATGATCGCAATTCTTGCATTGCGTTAACGCATATTCTGCACAAAAATACAACAATCAACAGTTCTAATACGCTGAACGCATGCGACCGCAATATTATGAAATTGATGCTTAATGGACGCAAGTTAACATATTTCATCAACGCAATCCAACATTATTTAAGAACTTAGCACTATGATAACATGCATTTCTGCCCGTTATTAGCTAACCGAAGGGAAAAGCCGATTGGGGCAAAAACTAAAGCAATTCCTATCCATTTCTGAAGTTCACCCTGATATTGACCAAATGCACAAACAATCCAAAGGTCACTCCTAGGGTGCCTCAAGGCTATGCAAAATGATCTCTCGATGGAAACAAATGAAGGAGATCGTAAGACATGTTATAAACATCTTTCTCTTACTTACTATAAATATTTTCTCCATCCACTTTGATATTGACTCTGCAAATATCATCCGAAGGAGGACACTCTAAGGGTGCCTCGAGGCTGAGCATGAGTCACATAGTGTGAACTTTAAAGGAGAACGTGAATGGAAAAACAACATATCATACATATCTTTTTCCTCCCACTAACTATTTTAAAACCTAGTGTTTATTACTTAGGTAATGTCGGCTAATAAATTTATCTAAGTCCATTGTTAAATTGGCCCAACATAACTCTTATATTGAATAGTTTAACAATATACGATTCTTGTTTATTGAACACTTTAATAAAATTAATCATTTATTACATGCTTATAAAGTATTTGTCTAATTCACCTTCCAGATCGATTCTCAGATAAAGGTGTCTTCTCATCAGCTTAAATACCCCAATCCTAGATAGAACCTTCGTTAGACAAAGGTTCCTTATACATAATTATTTTATAAAATTAATCTTTTATTCTTTTCAATTAATCCTATTAAAAGAAAAATAAAAGATTAACCCCTTTCTAATCATATTAGAAATGAGTTTTGGTGAATTAATTTTAAACCATTTAAAATTAACTAAGACCTACGTTTGCATGCAACTCTTAAATATAGATTTTAATCTAATTCATTAAACTTATTACAGTTATTAAATAATGAAATATTAGAACTTATACTCCCATGCATCTAATGACATTAATTAAATATAACATTTATGTATAAAATGTAATGTCATGCTCAATGCAATTTCATTTTCATCATATAATATAACACTTATACTAACCACTAATGAAAATAAAACCAGATCCATCGTACATATATAACAATTATATTAAAGTATGATACATAGATATGTTTAATTAAACATGCATTATATAATATAATATTTATATTAAATATGATGCATGTGCATGCTTATAAGATCATGCAACTATATAATTTAACATTTATATTAAATATGATGCATGATTAATATTTATCGTAAGGTGAGATTTTAAAACTATATGGCATATATTATGAAACATATAATATTTAATCATACATCAAATACAAAATTAAAAAAAAAACAACAAAAAAATTGACTGAACTTTGGCACTTTAAAAAATTAGTTAAATTAATATAATCATATCATATTAATTTAATTAATTAAAATAACAAATATAAATAAATAAATAAATAAAACTACTGTTGAAACTGCTCCTGAGAATCGAACCACGAATTGGCGGCCAACTGCACATGCTCGTAACACGTAGAGCATTGAAACGTTGGGCTGAGCACTTGGCGTAGGGTAATGCTATGCTCCTCGCAGTGTTGTAATTCTCGACATTAGCATTGCTACGCTATTGTCGAGCATTGCGACATGGGCCTTCTGTGTCGCAACATAAAGCACAACATTGTAATGTTATGCCTTTATGCTCTAGCACAGAACGCATGTTCCTACTTCGTTCTGAGTTCGTTTTGCTCTGATTTTTATCTTCTCTCCTCAGCAACTCTTGCTGAAGCCTCAAAACACGGACTTACAAACTCGATTGCATAAAATAAACGTCCAAAACAATGGGTCTTACTGTTGGGATTGGTATCCTAATTCTCCTGAAGTCTCGTTATTTGTAATGATACACATTGTTTGATGAATCAAATAATTGTTATTTCATTCTTGCATTTACTCATATCCAATAAACAAAGCTACATGGTTATCTTATGTGAACTTAAGTATATATATGTGATATACAAGTGAATCATGCCTTAAGTGATAACCTAAATAGGTCTATAGTATAAGGATTAAGGTTGGATACCTGATCCTAGAGACACTACGGATACGACCCGCTTTGTCGAGGTTTGCAAGTTTTGTAAACTACTACAAATGGTAGATCTTAACCATTCATGTGGAGACGTGCGAGTGGTGGTGTCCTATATAAAGAGTTTGTATAAGACCGGACCACGAGATGACTAGACTCAGTATATAACGCCGTTGATACTAGAGATTTAAATCTCACCTAAACGACCATAGGTGACACAACCTCAATCTTGAGTGTTTTGGGAACTCCTGCCTTTGAGGGCAGTCCTTTTGATTAGTATGGGTGAGAGTGACCAGATTGCCAACTCAACATGCCTACCTTTTTGGGGACTTGTCTGATTTTGGAGTTGGGAACTCAATTCACAAGATGGAATTCACTCCTTTCCCGAAGCAGGGATAAGTAGAGGGATTACTCCCTTAAGGGCTGATTCTGGGGCTTGAACACAGTGGCCACAATTCTCTTTGGAAGAGAAGACTCAGTCATAGTAGACTATGATTATGTTCATTAGAGGGATCAATGGTACTTAGGAGTTAGATGTAAACTATAGGGCATAATGGTTATTGGCTAATGTGTACTTACGAGCGATCTATGGTGTCGCACTTCTGATTGTTAAGATGATCACTAATAATATATATCGTGGTAAGGAGACTTTAGCTGTCGATCTTTAGTAAGTGTCTGGCAGTTAACGAATGATGGATCCCGTGACTAAAGATTTTAGTCAGTTATTCATGTACCGTTGGAGCTTCGAGCTACAGGTCCATAAGGTCCCTTGGTAGCTCAATGAATTCAGTTAAGGATCGGTTCTTGGTGTTGATTTGAAATGTTCAAATTGACATCGATTATATATGATATGATCAGTATGATGTATAAGATATATCTAGTGGAGGCTTAATGTAAATGAGATTTGCATTAAGTATCATGGAATAGAAAAAGAGCTATGATTTATATGTTTCATGAGATAAAATATTAAAACTATAGGTTATAAATATAGTATAGTTAGTTATTGTTTTATATTATAATAATATTAATTATTGGATAATTAATCTTTTTCTCTAATAACCATTTGAGTGGGAGGTTATTGGTGGTTTCATGGTAACCATGAATAAAGGAAAATTGTTTTCCTAATTTTAGTAAGTTTTAACAAATATTAAAAAATTGTTTTCAAGTTTCTCTCTCTCCAAAAATAACCTCACAGAAGTTGTTCAAGTAAATAGATTTACTAAGCGACAACTTGGAGCGAGTTAAACGATCGTGTAGTGTTTGTAGGTGACAAATACGCAGCTAAGTGATGAGCTAAACGATCGCTTAGCTTTTGCTAGACAATCACTTAGCTTTTGCTAAACGATTGGGCATCGACCTATATGATAGGTTCAGTCTTCTCCCACTTGCTCAATCGTTTATACGATTGTTATATCCCCTACCTTCTGTCTCAAACCAAGTTCACACAGAGCCCACCCTCTGGATTCTCACATCGAGAATACCAAGGTAGTCTTCTTGGTGGTGTCATATTCAACTCAACACCGTCGAGGTTCTATGGAGGCCGTTTGTGTTGTTGAGGTGTTCGTGACCTAGGCGATCGCTGAGTTTGAGTGTGCGGTGTTCATGCTGTGTAGCAGTCGCGTTGGACGAGCGTTCGAGGTTGCCATGTTCAAGCGTTCATGATCAAAGAGCGTGGAGATGAGTCTACAAATGTGTGTAGATTTCTCCTTGATTATTTATTGTATCATGCTATAATTTCTGTAATGAATGCATAACCATGTGTTTCTGTTTATGACTGTAATTGTAATGTTCATACATGATTGTAATTTGGAATAATCTTTCCACTGCTCATGGAAATCCTCGTGATCGATTTCCTTCACTTACAACTTTAATCAAATTTGAAAACATCAAATTTTGAAAACCAAAACATTCATGATACAGTAAACACCCACCATTTCTTTGATTTTTTTTTTCAAATTGAAAAACAAAATTCACAAGCTGCCTCTGGTATCAATCAAAGGAATAGAATTCCTGTGTGGAAGCGTGTGAACGCAATTTGGAACAACATAAAAAAACAGAGAAATTCATACACAATGAACAATTGGATAAACATTACAAATCTTTTATAAGCATGTTATCTACTGAAGGGAAGAGAGGAAGAATGATCACGAGGAAACTTGCCCTTGAAGACTCCTCTTCATGGTATTTCCTCTCCAAGTCACAAATAGTCTTCAACTCCTCTGTACGATCTCAACTTACAAAAATTCTTTTCCAACGAACAGGGCACCAGAAAAAAGGTTTCCTTGTTATTCTCCGACAAGGAACAAAAGATTGTGGGATCCTTGGTTCTTGGGAATGGAAATGAATTACAGTAAATTCTCTTGAGAGAGGTGGAGAGTGTTGCCTTTTTCATTCACTGTAACTATTATAGAACAATAATCCTCCTTCTCCAGATTTTTTCTTCTTTAACATGAGAGATATGGAGAAGGGGAGTTATAACCCCCTTCTTCCAATGCCTAATAACTCCCACAAGGTAGTTATTATTAATATTATTTTTATTAATTTAACATATATACTCTAAATCCCATTTAACATATACATATATAATAAATTAATAATATTAATTAATTAACAATTAAATATCAATATTTAATTTCATTTGAATCATATTCAAATTTTATCCTATAGTATTTATATAAATCACATTCACATATTATATAGTATTGTAAATCATATTTATAATTAACTATATATTATAATGTATCAACATACATTATATTAATTTGAATCTTATCCAAATATTTATCTCTTTTATTAATTATGAATCATATTCATAATTAACTATAATGTATCAATATATATTATATTAATTCCCTTATACATAGTATTAATTATAAATCAAATTCATAATTACCTATAATGTATTAATATGACATTATACTTTATAGTAATCATATTAATATAAAATTTCTCTTAAATAGTTTGAACATTTCAAATTATACCAAAACCATTTATTCCTTGATTTACCCTTAGTGAGCTAGCAATGATACAAGATCAATTAATTAAACTTTTTAATTAATTAACCAATATTCATTAACTGCTGATCACTCCACCAAAGATTGATAGTTGCACTATTCGCACTGTATATATTTATGCAACCACGAGTATAACTAATCAATAGTAAGTTGACCCTTCACGAATTGCCTGTAACTAAAGTTGAGTCAAAGTAACGTTTTACCCCTGTAGTTACATCTAACTTCTTAAGTACCATTGATCCCTCTAATGAATAATTAGTTATAGTCCAACTATAAAGTAGATTCCTCTTGGCCAGTGAGAGAATGAGAGCCCTCATTGTTCAAGACCCAGAATGAGTCCCTAGGGAAGCAATTCATCTACTTATCATAGAACCGGGAAAGAATGAATTCCATCTTGTGTAGCTATGTTCTCAGCTCCCTACTCGGACAAATCTCCAAAATGGTAGGCATATTGAGTCAACGAATCTGGTCACTCTCACCCATATAGATCAAAGAATTTCTCTCATAGACAAGAGTTCACAACTTACTCAAAGATCAAGGTTGAATCACCTATGGTCATCCTATTGAAATGTTTATCTCTTCAAGTAATGGTGTTATAAAGAGAGATTAATCATTTCACCGTTCGGTCTTATATAGACTCTTTGTATAGAATACCTCCACTCACATGTCTCCACATGAACGATTAAGATCATATCATTTGTAACACTTTACAGCAACTATAACAATTACGTAGTGAGTCGTATCCATAGTGTCACTAGGATAAGGCACCCAACCTTATCCATATATTACATACCATTTAGGTTATTGCTTAGACATGATCCACTTGTATGTCAACCACATACATGTTTTAGTTACATAAAATAACTTTGGATCTTAATTTATTCGATTGAGTTAATGCATAAATAAAATAACTTTTGTTTTATTAATAACAATTTGTTTATACAAGTTTACAAACTACGAGAACAAAGAGATTTAGAACATCAATCCCAACAGTAACAAGACTAAGAAGATAACAAAGTTTGAGCCAAAAAATAGCACCCCAAACCCATTTTGGTCCTAGGGAAGAGGGTTAGTTGGGTCAGGCCTAAATCAACGTACTTGACCATGGCCAAGGTCGAGGCCCAGCCTAGCAAAATAACTAATAGAGCGTGTCTCTTGTGTGCCCCGTTCCAAAGCATCACCTTAGGATCAAAATTGGACTAAATAAGGTGTTTGGCCTCAACCTTAACCTGACTGAACATAAAATGGGACACACCCCTCAGCCTGGTGGATGGAAAATTATCCCAAAGCTATTCTGAAACTCTATTGAGACAACCTAGGTCGACCACTCCTATAAATACATTATTATAGCCTTAGGGAAAGTAAATCCATTATCCACTCATAAACTCTTAACTTGTTGTACTTTTCTCTCTGACTTAAGCATTAAAGCTTGTGTGGCGAGCACCACACCAATATGCAAGTCTTCTTATTTTGTAGGCTACTCTTTTTTCCGATCCAACAAATTTATCATTGTTGACACGTGAAGGCAAAGTACTTTGACCCTGTTTAAATTTTAGTATCAACATGAGCTATATATATGCCAAGTTCAATATAGTTCCAAGGACAACATATACAATTGACTAAAAAGTTTGATAGTCAAATATCTACTCATGTCGACTTTAAAAGAAAGAAAAGCTATATCTACGTGAATTTAACGCGTATTTGAAATACTCTCATCAATTAACCATTATTTTATATATTTGGTTTTTTTTTTTTTTTTTTGTATTATTCTCCAATGATAATTATTTAATTCCATTAACATTAAATTAAGAGTTTGGAGATTAATTAAACCCCATTTGATAACTATTTCGTTTTTTATTTCTTGTTTTTGAAAATTAAGTCTATAGATACTATTTCTACCTTCAAATTTCTTCATGTGTTATCTGTCTTTTACCAATAATTTAAAAAAACTAAGCCAAAATTTGAAAACAAAAATAGTAGCTTTAAAATATTTTATTTTTATTTTTGAAATTTGACTAAAAATTTAACAAAAAGATACAATTCATTATAAAAAATTGAAAAAACATAAGCTTAATTTTGAAAAAAAAAACAAAAAACAAAAAGATTATAAAACGAGACCTTTTTTATTATTTTTTATTTTATTTTATTTTTTTTAAGATTAGAGACTAAATTGATAATTAAACTTAAATATGAAACCTAAAACTAATCCTTTTCTTCTCAATTTGAAGTCCAAATAAAGTTGAATGGAAGTTGTAAAGTTTTGTTTGAACAACGGCAAAAGAGCGAATATTATAATTATTTCTCCATTACATGATTTTTTTTCTAACACCTATTTGATCTTCTCTGTTTTTTTTTTTCTGGTTTTAATTTTTACAACTTGGATTTCAGTTTCGATCCCCTCATGAACTCATGGAAGAATCAAAGGCAAAGAGGAAAAAAAATAGCCCAAATTATTTTCATGGAGAATCCCACCTCAATTTCTCCATTAGTCTCCTCAATTCACTTCATCTTCTTCCTTCACTCCATTCCATCCATCTTCAGAATTAACTTACACACCCAAATTTTCAAAATCTACTTTCCCTTTTTATTCTCTGAAATTCCGCCTTTATACCGCCATGGATTTAGCTCCACCAGTGCAAAGTTGGAGCTTGCTCATCGGAAAAGAAGTTACAAGTCTCCTCTCCGCTGAAGAAATTATGCTCCTCCATTTTTGGAAACATCTGGGTTTGTTGTTGATACCCCTTCTGAAACTGCAAGTAATTGAGTTTCACGGCGGCGGAGGGCGGCGGAGATAACGCTCCAGTCATTAAATGGTACTGCTGGTGATTCTGCAGCACTCCGGGTGAAGAAATCCCCGCTGTTGGACTGTAATCTTCGTTTAAAATCGCGCTCGAATCGCTATCGGATGATCCATCTTTGAAATCGGGGAACAATGTCGCTTCTTCCATTGGTGCCTCTTCCCCTTCTCCGCCATTGCTGTTGAAGCTCTCGTAATTAAAGTCTTGGGACTCACTCGCCGGCGGAACAGAGAACTGATCCCCCCCAATTTCCGGCTTAGTTTGTTCGATCGGAGCATTTTCAGAATTAGCCGCCACCACCATTTCTTCCTCCACCGAAAGATTACTCTCTGAGTTATCTTCTTGAAGCTTTGTTTTCAGTTCCCGAATCTGCAAACACAATTTTACAGTCTCCATTATCACCAAATTTCTCATACTCGAAAAGAAAACAAAAGGGGGTTTCGTTTGGGGTTTGTAATTTTACCTGTTTGAGGAGAGTTTGATTATCATTTTGGAGAGTTTCAAAACTAAGTTTGAGATTCTCATAATTAGTTTTGAGAACGCCATAGTCTCTTTCTAATTGCTTAGTTTTCCATCTGGCTCGACGATTTTGAAACCAAACAGCAACTTGTCGAGGCTGTAATCCAAGTTCTCGAGCAAGCTTCACTTTCCTCTCTGGTTCGAGCTTGTTTTCAACTTCAAAATTCTTCTCTAGAGCCTTCACTTGCTCCACACTAAGTCGTCTTTTCTTCTCTGAAACATGCCCTGATTCTTCAACGCACCCTTCTTCATCAAACCCATCCAGCATAGACTGGAATTCTGTGGCGTAAACATGGTTACTGTTCTTGTTTCTTGGACTCTGTTCATGATCTGTACACAAAATTGGAAAAGGATTACTGAAAAATAAATGGAATCTTGCAAAACCCAGAAAGGAAAAAGGCTGATTGATTGATTGATCGACCATTCCATTGTGAACTGAAGTTTAAAAGTAGGAGGAGACAGAGAAAAAGAAACCCACATGGGTATGTCAAAAAATTACAAGTACAAAAACAAAAAAGGAGTGGAAAAGGAAATTGGTTTTTGATTTGCTTTGCTGTTTGAAAAGAAAATTTAAACCTGAAGATGGGCAAATGGAGATAAGTGCACCCAAGGAATCTGAGCCGACTGCTGGTCTCTTCATGATTGAGAATCAGCACAAAATTAAACACACAGAAAACTTAGAATATGATGATGATGATGATGATGATGATGATGATGATGGGTTAGTTTTGATTGTTGTTTATTTTAATGAGAAGAAATTTGGAATATGATATCAGTGGAAGGAAGCAATGAAGGCAAAAGTCCATTGTGTAATGAAAGAAAAAGAAGAACAATTTGTACAGTGTTGTTCACAATGACTGTACAAACACTTTCTTTTCCCCGATTCATCATCATTGTTGTTCAACATTTCTTCTCCCTCAGAGAAACCCATTTAAAATCCCTCAACTCCAAAATAGGAAGCTTATAAGCAGAAACCCAGAAGAAAAGAGGAATCAAATTAAGGAAATAAAAACAAGAAGAAACGGAAAAAAGAAGAGAAATGGGGAAGACGAGTGAAGCAAATTCACAACCCAGGTAGGCTTTCACACTTTCTCTCTCTTTAAATAAATCAAACTTGGGTTACAATTTGACTGAGGTTAGGTAATGCTGGAGTTTGGCTACGCAAATCGCAAATGAAATGAACTCTAAATTGCGATGCAAATGCAAATTTCTTCTCACCGGCTATTCCCTGTTCTTCTAAGCTTCTTTTTTTTTAATAATCAATATTAAAAAAAAAAAAAAAAAAATCTTATACACATCCTTTTTTAAAACGGCTCGGCTCAGCTCGGCTCAAGCTTGGGGATTTGAGCCGGTGAAGATTTGGTTGGCGTCAGCGTATCGGGGGGCCGTCACAGCGGAATTGTCTCCGCAACCAATCGACATTCCCGAAATCGTGAATAAATTGTATATATTTTATATTCCAAATGAGGGTAAGTTTTTATGACTTAATTACAAATTTACTCCCATGGTCCCTACACTTTTTACCGTGTATGTAGGTCTTAATTTTTTTATTTTGTGTTTAGTTTTTAATTTTCAAGTTATGCTCCAATAAGTTGATGAATTTTTATTTTATATCTAATAAGTCATTCATATATTCAATTCTTTAAAACATTGATAATAATTGATTAAATATATAAATATTTTATGTTTAATGAAGCCAGAAATTTAAATTTTTAGATATAAACTTGAAAATCTTAGACTCCATTTGGTAACTATTTGATTTTTTGTTTTTGTTTTTTTTAAATTAAATCTATAGACACTACTTTCACACCTCCAAATTTATTCATTTGTAATCTACTTTTTATTAATCGTTTAAAAAATCAAGCCAAATTTTGAAAAACTAAACAAAATAGTTTTTAAAAACTTATTTTTTGGTTTTAGAATTTGGCCAAGAATTCAACTCTTGAACTAAAAAAGATCTTGTAGGAAATGGGGAGGAAGCAGACTTAATTTTGAAAAACTAAAAATAAAAATAAAATGGTCATCAAACAGGGTCTAGGAGATCTATTAGACACAAAACTAAAAGTTCAAAAATCTATTATACAATTTTTAAAATTTAAAAACTTAATGAAATAATATTGAAAATTTACCCAAAAGGAAAAAGTCATGTCTTGGGATATGATTGGCTAGTCGAGTCAGTAAAATATATACCAATAAAAAAAATCAAGTTGTGCTTAGTCTGACACTCTACAACCTCAAGTGCCAGAATCCTAACATTGTCGGCATTACACATAATCAAAGGTTAATATTAGAGGAATGACCTATAAATAGCCTTATTCAACAACTCCAATAGGGAAGAGTAAGTAATCTCCAAAAGAGAACTTTAACCCTACTTCTTGTGTGCTTAGTTAAACTATACACTTTCAGTACGAGGATCTCTTATTTAGTTCAACACAATAATCTCCAAAAAGGAACTAACCTAGGTATTGAAGTTTTGTAGACTCAACATTATACTCAGTGCGAGAATCTCTTATTTAGGTCAGCTCAAAAAGTGAGTGAAACTAGATTGAAAGAAGAGTCAGATGTCAAGCCCGCGAGAGCCCACAATGACAAAGAATGCGGACGAGATCCCAGCGCCTACATATTTGATTTTTACACTTAATTTTGTTTTTCATATCTCAATTATTTTAGGTTAAAATATCATTTTGTTTCCTATACTTTGGAGTTCATTCAATTTTGGTCACTTTCCTTTTAAATATCTAATTTTAGTTCCTATACTTACTCTTATGGGTGATTTTGAACCAAAAACATAATTGACATCAAGCAAACACACAGAAATGACAAAGTCAAGAAGATAACAAGATTCGAGCCAAAAGTGGTACCCTAAGACCAGAATAAGCCTAAAAAGGGGGGTTGGCTTGGGCCTTGGTCCAAGCCAATGTGTTCAACCTCGACCAAGGTCGAGCATGAGCCTAACAAAGTACCTAATGGGGCATGTCTCAACCCAAAAGATCGTCCTAGGACCAAAACAAGCTTAAGAGAAAGTGCTTTGACATTTACCTTGGATGAGATTGACCCTAAATGCCAAATGGGACATACCCCTTGGATGCCCAACCAAATGAGAAAAAAGATAATCCCAATACGACTTTGAAATCTTATAGGAAGGACTAAGGTCAACTACACCTATAAATACATGATGATAGCTCCAGGAAGAGGTAAGTCCATTCTAACACTCAAACCCTCAACTTGTTGCACTTAATTACTTTCTGACTTAAGCATTGGAGTCTGTGTGGCAAACATCACACCAATTTTCTTATTTTGCAGGTCATGTTCTTCTCCGAATTATAAATTTACAATTTTTGACATGTGATATTTGAGTTCGTTTTACGCTGTTCGAATTTTGGGCATCAACATTAAAAATAAAAGTGGTTGTGGGAAAATCTTAGCCACCTATATTGTTTGGTAGATCAAATTACTAATAATCTACCCGAATCACTTTTTAAATGTTAATTAACGTGTAAAAGCTCATCGATAGCAATTTTAGGGGTCGTTTGGTTTAAGAATTTTCTGTATGGAAATTTTCACAAACATCTAAAACTCATGTTTCTTTAATAGTTATTAACACTTTGCCTGGGAATAAGTTATTCCCATGCATCTTCATTTTCTATAGACAATGGTTTTCTTTTCCCTTCCAAAACCGTGAGTTTTCTGTTTTCCATCTTCATTTGTTTTCCATTTTATATATAATTTCATTTTGAATATATTTAATTAATTAATTAATTAATTAATATTAATATTAATATAACAAAATTAATATAAATATTTATTATAATAAATGAATAATAATCTATTAAAGTATTTACTTAACTTATTTTTTCAATAAAAATTTATTAAATGAATGTAATTACCTTTTTAAATAAATTATTAATTAATTGGCTAACAATATCTTAAAGGGGTCTTTTTACATATAAAAAAAATATTTAAAAATATTTACATTTTATAGTAAAAAGTTCCAAAAGTGTTTGAATTTTTTGCTATAAAGTATAAATATTTTGGAATTTTTCTATTTATAAGAATTTTATATTTAATTAGTAAACTATGATTAATAAAATTAATTAGTACATAAATTCATTTTTCAATAGTAATAATTGCTTCCTGATTATCTTTTTTATAGTTAAGTAATTATTTATTGAAATTAATATTAATTTGATCATTCAATGAACATATGATCATTATTGATTATTTATAATTAATTGACTATTAATTGTGATTAATTTTTATTACTTCATTTATTATTAATCTATAATATTTACAAACTTTTTTCAGTATTATTTATTAATGTTATTTATTAAGATGTCATGTTTTTATCTCATTTTTCACTTTTTAATATAACTAGTTATAAAAGACATGCAATGTACATGACTAAAGATTTCCAATAACAAATTAATATAAATTTTATTAATTTTAAATAAGAAATATCTAACATAAAAATTAAAATAATAAAATAGTTAATAACCTAGACTAATATATATATATATATATATATATATATATTATATTTTATGTTAATTCACAACAAATATAAAAATGAATTGTAAGTGTTTGAGGATCTTTGAAACACTTGGAACATAAATTTTGGCGGTAACATAAATTTTGAATCATTATACTTTTGATGGAAGTAGTATAAACTGTAAATTTTTTTATAAGAAATTAAAAGGTGATGGAAAAACAATATAAATCATCAACTAACTCAAGAACTAGTTATGCTTGTGTAATTCAAGATTAGAGATATATATGATTCTAATACCTTTGTGTTTGGATCTTTTGAATCTATCAAATTTGATATTTGCTCATTGTGTAGTTTTCATGGGTAGTTCTCCTAATAAAATGAATGAACATGTTGAATTCAAACACATGAAAAAGGGTAAAAATTTTGATTAAAACAAAATATCTAAGATTATGATAAAATTAAACTATAAAAATATAATCAAATATCTAATCAAAACTAATAAAATAATAATAATATAAAATTTCGAGTACTAACAAAAATTACATGCTCAACATTTAAATTTTAAAATAATAAAGTTTGTAAATCTTTATTATGGTTGAAAAGAAACACACTTTATACAATTTCCTACAAATGGAAGATTCAAAAGTGTTGTTGCTCTTCGATTGAATTCTACAGCTATATTTTTTATTCCAAAATAATCGTCCCTGTTAATAACACTCCTTCCTAAACTTTATCCTTTACTTTCTCACGTGTTCTTCACCCATTTTCCTCATTCAAACTTCACTTTCATTTCTTATCTATGGACCAAATTCTTGTTTTATTTTTGCTTCTTGTAATTTGTCTCCTTAAAAAAAGGAATTTTAAAAAATAAAGAAAATGAAACTAAATTTCCTACGAAATCCGAATTTAAATTTGAGAATAACCTAAATATTTATTGGTGAATGAAAATAAATCTAATAATCAAATTGTATCAAAATTTAAATTTCAACTATGCAAATCTGATTTTTTTTCCCTCAAATATAACGGCTAATGGATAATAATAAATCAAATTTTAAATATAAAGATAACAATCACTTCACTTTGACATGATTCAATATTTTGGTACAAATAACAAAAACTTTAATTATCATTTTACAATTCTTTATATCATAACATTTTTAAAATAGAGATGGAGCCAAAGAAAATAGGAAAGCTTGTATTTATTTCTTAAAAAATATTTAGTTCTTATGCGAAGGGTTGTGTACTATATGTAAGGGACATGTCTATTTGAATTTTAATTTTTATGTGAAAGGATACATTAATAGGATTCCATAGCAAATGAAAATGTGTGATTATTATTTATTTAAAAAATATTTAGTTATTATATGACGTTAAAATTAAATTACTTATTCACAACACAAAGTGGATACAATTTTTTGGGTTGTTTTCAAATATAGAAAAATGAACTAAAATGCATATAATCAAATTTCACTTTAATAGATCGCGATAAACTACTCTCTGTTTTTATATATCATGATAGACATAAATAGTAGTTTATCACAATCTATCACAAGTGGACTGTGATATTTTTCTATTATATATAAGTAATTTCAACAATTTTGTCATTTGAAATAAATAGTCTATCACGTTAAATGAGTATATTTTGCATTCGAGTATTAAAAAAAAAAAAAAAAAACATCATTCCAACATTTTGTATTTTTCCTTATTGTTTTAACCTTCAAAATTTTTTTGAGTAGACATTGTCCATAATTTTTCTATTTCATATATCAACATTATTTTTTCTTTTTTACTTATTCCTATTTTGTAGGTCAAGGAGTGGTTACACATTTTTTTTAATTTGTCTAAGGTATACTGGTTTAAAATAAAATTTAAAATTAGGGAACCATTGAAAAAATATGCAAATAATAAATATTTAATATTTTTTAAAATTAAAATTTGAAATTTAAAGGATAATTGAATCATCTGAATCAAAATAAAAATAATTTTTCTAAACTAAAGGAAGATAGTTTCAAAATTTAATATTATTCATATTATTATTGTTTAAATTAAAGTTTGAATCTAACAGTATAAATCATAGATTATCATGTAATCTAAAATATATAATTATAACCAAATCATCCAAATCAAAATAAGAAATATTTTTAGATTGAATTAAGAGAAGATTATCACATATTAAAAAATATTTTGGCTAAAATTAAAGAGTAAAATTAAGCATATAATTAAATCTTGAGATCAAAATAAAAAATACATGGTTTTTACTAAGTGTGCACTAACTTTTTTTTTAAAGAAAAAATAACAATTGTATTTAGATTAAAGTTCAAAAATTAATAAAATAATCAAATCATCCCAAAAGAATATATTATTTTACTAATGGGTGATTAACACAATATTTCAAAAAAGAATAGCACAAAATATGTTAGTTTATATATTTTTTATACTAATTTAATTTATATATTCTTTTGTTAATATATTTTAAATTGAATTAGTAATAGGTAATATAAAGGGTAATTGTAATTGGTAGCATTTTTAGAAATAATAATCAAATATATAACATCATTTTAAAAAAATTGCAAATATAGACAAGTCCATAGACTCTTACTAGTGATATGGTCCATCACTGATAGACTATTTAAATTTGGCCATATTTACAATTTTTTTACATTAGGTTATATTTGCTAATACTTTGGAGTCTAATGTCTATATTTGCAATTGTCCCTAATATAAAATAATTATTATTTCTCCCCACCTAACTTCCAAAATTTTCATCAACGTTTTTCATGGCTTATTTAGAAAACAAAATTCTCTTATACATACAATAAAGTTGTATTATTAACTTTTGTAAATAAGTTATCTTTACAATGCACGTAGTATCAATTAATTATTTTAAAAGCGACAACAATCCAAAACTAAGCCTTAGTTCCTCAAAATTAACTTTTGTCAAAATTGGCTAAGTAATTATAATAATTTATTTTCATACAAGAAAATACAAAATGTAAATGTCTCCAAATTTATATAAAAAATGCTAATAGATTGTTGGGATTTGAGTCCTGAAGCTCGTAATTAATATTTATTATCTATTTAATTGTTTTATTTACCATTTTTTATATTATCTATTAGGTAAAAATCTAAGGTTTTTAGTGTGATTTTTAACAATATGTAGTTGACATACGAGTAGATCATGTTGAAGAAATAACCTAAAGGATCTATATAGGACAAGGTTGGGCACCTTAACTTAGTAACATTATCGATACGATCTACTTTTTAATGGTTATAAATGATTTGATTCAAATAATTAACGTGAAGACAAGTGAGTGAGTAGGTCTATCCTTTACAATGAGTTTGTATAAGACTCTACCACGAAATATTTAAGCTCTCTTAATATATATGTTAATTGAAAATATTATTATTACACATGATAATCATATGTAACTTATGATAATCATGTGTAACTTAGTCTTTAATCTTGAATGAATTATGAACACCTGCCTATGAGAATTCGTCCTTTGATTTGTATGGGTGAAAATGATTTATTAGCCAATCCAATAAGCTTATCGTTTTGGGGACTTATCAATTAGGGAGCTAGGAACATAATCTTTAAATTCCCTCATTCTTATATAGGAAAAGTAGATGAGTATAAATTCCTTAAGTGTTCATTTCGAGACTTCAGCAATGGGACCCCACCTTTTCATTGTCTTGAGAAAGACTCGAATTATTGTTGGATCATAAACAAAATGCTCATTAGAGGATCATTACTAAAGGTGCAAGTTCTAATTATACAGTAAGATAAACTTTTGATGCAACTGTAATTGCGAACAACTCATGAATGATCGACTTGCATATAATGATTAGATCCATGGGCACAACTTGTCATACGGTACATAAGAGTGGAACTCTAGGTCTATAGTGGTGTGACCTATAGTTAATGAATGAAAATTAATTAATTAGAGAGTTTGATAATTCATATGTATCATTCGAGCTTATTACTTGTAGATCCATGAGGCCCCCTGCCAACTCATACGAACAATTAAAGATCAATTTTGTTGGAAAAAATTTGAAACCTCCAAGTTAATATTTAATATATGTGATATATTTAATGAGAGAAAACAAATTTATTGTAGGGTTGTTTTCAAATATAGGAAAATGAACCAAAATATTTACAAATATAGCAAAATCTCACCGTCTATCTACAATAAAATGTGATAGACCGCGATAGACTACTATTTGTTTCTATCTATAATAGTCTATCATGGTCTATCATGGTTTTTCGTAGATAGACTGTGATATTTTGTTATTATTTATAAATATTTTCAGCAGTTTTACCATTTAAAATAAATATTCTTTATTGTATTTGATGCATTAATATATCAAACAAAAATTGTTAATATATTAAAATACATTAAAGAAATAAATTTGAATGAGATTCAAATAAGAAAATATATATTATAGAATAATTTTTGGGCCACCAATGGATGATTTGATCTGAAAGCATAGGACATCTAGTTGATCCGATCGTGATAGTTCTTTCAATCAAGGATCTTATGCTTTTCCAGTGAACAAGGCTGCGTTTGAATGAAATTGAAATAGTTTAAATATGTATATATCTTAATATTAAATGTTAAAATATATATTATTTAATGAGGATTATTTTAGCAAGGTCCTATAAATAAGACTTGAACGAGTTAAGCTAGATGATACGTGCTTAAATGAGTGAAAAGAGTTTTGTCTCAAAATTGATCGCCTCAATTCCTTGTTTCTTTCAAAAGACTACCCCCATATTAATATTTTAACCATTACTTTATTTTAGTTTGTGTGCCTTTGTAATATCTTACATTTAATTTCTTTCGACCAATAGTTAGCACACACGTGTCATAATATATTCGTGAATTGACATGATGCTATGTGGCTTATTTGTTTATTTTTGCGAAGGGCCATGTAGATGTTGATGTTCCATGAGGGACTGTTTTATAAAAATTAATTTTCAAATACGCACAAAACGAGTAATTTTATATCATAAGGTTTTAATATTACAAAGTGAAAAATACTTGAAAAGTGAATTTTTGGACTTAGGGTTTATTTAGTTTTGTTCAACGATTGTGTTTTGATACTTTTCTTAAGTGATTTTGTAGGAACTAAGTATTTGGACAAGAATTAAAGAATTAAAATGATTTGCGTAAGAAAAGAGCCAAAAGGAGGTAAGCATGAAGAGAGATGAAAAGTTGATAAAGAATGTATTTCAAAGAATGTTGCAATGCTCAATGTAGCGTTGTTCAATACCAAAAACTTAAGAGCAACAAATAAGATGACGTCACATGCTTCGAAGACCATTTGCGCATAATGTTACTCGATGCTATAGGACGTTGAGACCTACAATGGATAGCATCACCATACTACTAACTAACATCACGATGCTACCATGATTTTTCGAGTTAAAAAGATTTCATTTAACATTCTAGAGGTTGAATTGAAAGATTTTGTAGAGATTGAGAGAGGCATATAGAGGAATTTTAGGGGGTTTGATACTAGGATTGATCGGTGAGAGATTGAGAGCTTGATATTTGACGCAATGCTGACAACAAAATATCAATGGATAACTCCCTTTCTCTCCCTTATTTTATTTCTTTTCTGAATTTATCTACAACATTGTATCCTTGTGTTCTATCATCATGAGTGGCTGATTTTCTTTTAAGTTATATGGTGTAAATGGATTTCATTGATTGTGGTAGGTTATACTTTGAACTAGTTTGATTTAATTAATACTGTCAACAATTATATGTTTGTGCTTATTTTGTTGAATGTTTAACTGTTTTAGGATTTTAGTCCCGATATTACATATTAAATTGTTATTAGATTATGCACAAGCCAATGCAAGATTAATAAATGCAAGAGATTTAGGTTAGTAATTATGCGTTAGAAATGGTTGAGCTTGAGAGAGGATATATGAACATTAAAATTCTATGCCTATATTAGTGAGTTAATTGATCTAACGAATAATTCGTGGATTCCATAAATGTATTGAGTGAAGTCGATACGTTAGAACATTTTTAGCTTAGTCTTTCTCCAAGTTGATTGTTTGTTTACTTTCTTTTAGTTTACTAAATTCATCATCATATGAATCTCTAAATGAAATTATAGAAGGATTTTTCTGATAGATAAAAGAATTGAATAACCGATTTCCAGAAAACAATACTCGGTCCCTAACTATTTTATATCATTATAATTTGATATGTGTCCTTGTGTGTATCACAAAATTATTGAAGTTCTTGGAGTTCAATGGAGTGAAGATAGAAAGTTAAAAAGTTAAAAATGAGTTTAGAACGAAAATAAAAATTCAATTCCTTTTTCCTAAATGTATAAGAAAAATTTAGATGAGAGTATCCGACTATTTTATATTTTACCTTTTGTTTATGATCTTTGTTGTTTCTACTTATTATTTTCTTTGTTTTGTTCTTTATTTTGTAAGAGTTCTTTCTTTTTCTAAATTCGAGCCAGGGTTTTTTTAGAAAAAAAGAAAAAGTTACAAATTTGTTACCTACGATAAAGAAAAACTTAGAATTTAATCCCTATGGTAAAGTTAGAATTTGGTCATTGTTATTTAATAAAACCTCATAAATAGTTCATATGGTTTGATAACTCCTCATAAATAACCTTTATCATGTGGACTATTTAAAAGGATTTTATTGAACCATAGGTACTAAAATCTAATTATAAATCATATAAACTAAATTCTAATTTCCTCAAAATACGAGGAACTAAATTTGTAATTTAACATAAAAAATGATAGACTAAATTTTTTTAAAATGCTTACTTAGGAAGAATGAAAGTCATGGTGTGAGAAAATAAATACAATTTTCAAAAATAAAAAACAAATAATCAAAATGTTATCAAATGTGCAATCTGTTTTAATTTTCTTCTTTTAAAAAATTATATTTGTAAACATTACTTCCAATAATGATATATAATATAACAACTTGGAGGCCTTTAGTTTTTTCTTTAAATAAATATACTAAAGTATAAGCACTTGAATATGAGACAATTAAATTTCAATCCTCTTCCTTAAGCTTATATATATAATTTTAAGGTTATTGACACTAATATGCAAAGTAATCATAAATACATTATGTTGATGCAAAATTCAAAATTGGAAAAATGTATTTGATCTTCAAGTGATAACAACGATAAATTTGTAATTTAATAAAAAACGTGATGTACCAAGTATGATGATTTGCATATCAGTGTTTTGCTTGTCACATAGACTTCGATGCTTAAGTTCGAAAGTGTATAAATGTAGCAAGCTAAGAGTTTGAGTATTAAAATAGACCAATTTTTTCTAAAGATAAAATGTTATACACATAGGGAGAGCTATCTAGAGTTTTTCTTCTCCTATTTGAACTTAGACTATGAACGTGCAGATTACTTTTTTTTGAATTGAAGGACAGCCTTGGTCATATTTTACACCGAGGTCGAGGACAACTCCTCATGGCCTCGACCCATGGCACTTCTAACCCAAGGTCTATTTAGGCCTTGGGTCAGGTATTTCAATCTTGTGCTTCACCTTTTGTCTCATTAGAGCTCGATTTTTTTTGAAGTCCAAATCTATTCCTAACATGTTTCTCAAACAATGTATTTATTTGAACATGTCATGATATATGAGAAAGGGCTAAAAGATATCCTCACCAAACAAACAAATTAAAAGAGACAAAAGAACAATTTCTTTTATAAAGTTTACAAGGAAAATAACCTATAACGCAAACAATCACACAAATATGTTAATTTGGAGCATCTTCCATTTGGATTCCATGTTTATGTGGGGTCATATGGCTTTATCTTGAAAGATATATAATTTTTCTTTTAGCAGTAAATACATAATTAATATAAAACTAACCCAAATAACAATATTATGCATAAGTAATAATTTTAATACGTACGTTTAAATTTCAATTATTTTTTGATTTTTATACTTTAAAATTTTACTTTTCATCTCTATCCTTATTCATTAACAAATCCAAATTTAGGACTAATCCTATTTCGAAAGGTACAATCAAATCACTTATATCCATTGAACTTCTAAAACTCTTTGTTAATGGTAGAGAATCGAAGATAATGAACGAGTAAATTAAATCTTGGTTAAGGATGAGACATTATATTAAAAAAAAAAAACATTACAATAAATAAATGAATATTATTTTTCTAGTAGCAGCCATATCAATATCAGGTCATATCAATAGTCTAATGTGTGATGTTATGATACCTATATATGTTACCAAGCAAATTACAACCATGCATTCTTTTTTGGTTGTTTTTGGGATCAGAACCATTGAATGTAATTAATGGCATTAATTATAGGAATGGATATATGCAATAATGGAAGTAGGTTTTTTAAATAATCAATAATCTTCTTCTTCTTCTTCTTCTTCTTTTTCTTTTTTTGGGGGACAAGAAATGAATCTAAATTTGGTTGATTTTACTTTTGCAGTTTTATGTTCATATTGTACCATAGAAAATGAGTATTACTTTTAAATTAATGAGCTTTGAATTGTTTTCTTGAATTTAAGGAGTAATAAGTGTAGCCATGTTTAAATTTATATGTTTAATATATATGTGGAATTGTACCAAACTGTCTCCTGTATTTGAATGCAAAAACAATGCTTCTCTTAGAGAAAACATATTATATTGCAATCATAAATCAACCAGAAAAATGATAAAAGTTTTGTTAACTTTAGTATATATGAATTGTTGTAAAAAAACATAGAGTCTATAGGATTGGCTAAAAAACAAGGGTATGATAGACCGCAATAGACTACTATCTGTGTTTGTCTATATCATGATAGATACAGATAGTAGTCTATCGCGGTCAATTGCGGTTTATAGTAGATAGATTGTGATATTTTACTATTATTTGTAAATATTTTCAGTATCTTTGCCATTTAAAATAATTTTCCTTTGTTTAAATTCTTTTGATAAAAATGATTTAAAACGAACGTTGAATGTGCTTCAAAAGCTATTTTGAGTGGTTATCAAACACATCAATATTTTTTCATAATGATTTATTTTCAAAATTAAACATTTGGTAAGTTAATCTAAACACACCCACAAACTACATATGAAAAGCATTTATTTATATGATTAATTGATATTTCCAAAAAAAAAAAAGGTAATTTATATCCACAAAATTCTCTAATTGTATAGGTGATCCTAACTATTTTCATTTGATTTTAACTTTAGGTTCAACTCAAATATACTTAAATTTCTTTATTCTTATCCCAAAGTTATAGTAAATTTTTAAGAAAAATTCTGATCACTTAGTACTTATATAGGATGAAAAGTGTCTATTACCAAGATCATAACATCTCTCTTTAATATTATATTTTTTTCTTTAATATTATATTAATTCTTACCTTTAAAGAAATCTCACATATACAGATTATACATGCATTAATGATTTTAAAATAAAATCTTTTAATATAATCGATATAATTACCGGTTGAAATTATCTGATCTATAAAATTTATAGGTATAAATTAATTTAAAATTTAGAAAAACTATTTTAGATGATAAAACTGCTGAAAATATTTATAAATAATAGCAAAATATAACGACCTATCTACGATAGACTGTGATAAACCGCAATAAACTACTATGTATCTATCATGACATAGATAGACACAAATCGCGGCCTATCGCAGGTGGACAGTAAAATTTGTTATATTTATAAATATTTTTGTCCATTTTCCTATATTTAAAAATAATAATTTATTTTAATTAGAATATATAATTTGTAATATAGTTAGTGTTTATTCTATAACAATTTTGAATTCTTATTTTTCTATTTTTAAAATATTATGTTTATTTCCTACGATTATTATTATGTCATTATTTTGTATAAAAATATTTTGAATTTTACGTCCGATTAAAAAAATGTAAATAAAAAAATTTGAAATTCCGGTTTATTTATTATTATTATTTTTTAAATTGAACATTTTGGCTAGAGTTCTAAAATAATTTTTATATTATTTAAAAACTGGACAGGAAAATAAAAAAAAAAAAAAAAACACTTGGTTGAATAAATAATGCTTTTTATTTAATTAAAAATTTAAAAGTGGTCGTACTCAATAAAATATATGTAAGGTGGAAGAATGAAATTTTAACTTTAGAGATAATATCAATTTGAGCATAACTCGTTGAGACACCCGGTTACAATTCTAAAGTTTGATTACTTGAGTTCTATTCCATTGTTGTTGAACTCATTTTTTTTTTTTTTTAAAAAGATAGACATGAATGAAAATTGTGACTAGTACCTAAAGGAAAAAAGCCAACACAAAAAAATTATGAAATATTTCACTACTTAGATTTCTCTTAGAGAGAAAATCTTAGAAACTGGTAAGAAAGTATCTCAGATCACTTCCCAAGAAGTTTGACATGAAAGTCGCTGTAATTGAAGAAGCACAAGATATCTCATCCATGAGAGTTGATAACCTCTTTGGTTCGTTGCTCACATTTGAAATGTCTATGGATGATAAGACTAAAAAAAAGATTTGTGACATCGACCTATAATCTACTGTTGAAGGTAAAGAACCAGAATGAGTAGAAGAATCAGAGAAAAATCTCGTTCATGCGATTTCATTTCTGTCCAAAAAATTTACACTTGTATTAAAGAAATTTGACAAAAGACCAAGCTTCTTTCCGCCTCGGAATACCAATTCAGGAAGCAATATAGGTTTGGTTCACAGAAGGTTCAGAGGACACAGAAGGATGTTGATAAAAAAGGATAATTTACTAGAGATAAATCTGTTTGATGCAGAGATGTGAAAGTTTTGGTAAATTCCAAGCTGAATGTCCAACTTTCTTAAAGCGACAGAACAAAGGGTATGTACTGACTCTGTCTAATGAGGATTGTGAATCTAATGGAGATGTCAAAGCTTTTGTCAGTTACATTTCCTCTAATAATTTAGAAGAAAACTTCAGGATTATGACTTTCCAAATTTTAACGATGAAAACGACACCCTTGATTCTTTTGTTGCATAAACCTGTCGTGATCTCTATAAACAATGGCACAAAGACAATAAGGCTTCGAAAGTTCAAAAGACTAGAATAGAATCATTGATTGCTGACAATGTTAGACTCATGACAATTATTTCTAATCTCAAAAGAGAATTGAATAAAGCTAAGACTAAAAAAGAGGCTATATGTAAGTCAGTTAGAATGTTAAGTTCTGGGACAGATAACCTCAATCAAATGCTCTTTGTGGGTCAAACCTCAAAAAATGTTTGTGGTATTGGATGTTCAAGCTTCGAAAAATCAAATAGAAGATGAGAAGTTGATAAAGGAAAGAAAAAAAACATCTTTGTCAAATAACAAGAACCATGGAAGAATATCCAGTTAACCAGTTCAACTCACAAGTCATACCATAAGAATGATCAGCAAATTAGAAGACAGTGGGTTTATCATTACTGTGGTAACAAAGGTCATATTAGATCTCATTGCTATAGACTGTCTCGGTATTCAAAATAAAGTTTTGAATCAAGATTTCTTGTTTATAGCTTGTGTATAAGGAGTGATTTTCATAAAATCAAGCAAGTCTAGCGAGTCAAAAGCAACTCAAATCACTGCAATGTGGTCTTACTTCTCTCAGATCCTTGATCAAAGGGGATTGGTTTTTATAGTGGCTACTCCAGGCACATGACTAGAGAGAGGATATATCTCTAATCTCCAAGCCATCAGCTCCGACCAAGTCACTTTTGGAGATGGAGCACAAGGAAAAATTGTTGGCAAAGGAAAATTAAAGTATCCAGGGCTTCTTGCTCTTGATGATGTCATGCTGATTGAAGGACTTACTGCAAATCTCATTAGTACTAACTAACTTTGTGACCAAGGTCTGAATCTAAGTTTCACTGGAGATAGATGTTTTGTCATTGACAATGCTAAGGCTCTTATCATGACAGGCAAGCGTTCCACTAATAAGTGTTATCACTAGTCTCCAATGAATAATAACTCTTGTTTTGTGTCAAAATGTGATGAAACTACCTTATGGTACAAATGGCCGAGTCATGTGAGTATTGAGTTTATTTAGAAAACTGCTTCTAAGGATGTTGTGATTGGGCTTCCTAGTCTGCGAGAAAATGAAAAGATGATTTGTAGAGATTGTCAAGCATGGAAGCAAGTTAAAGTATCTCACAAGCGAGTCCTTGTGACCATTACAGATTGTGTTCTTGATTTACTTCATCTAGACCTCATGGGGTGATAGGTCTTGAAAAGAACTATATTTTAATTTTAATTTCCTCAATTTTACACTATTAATTTTCTTAATATGTCAATTTTATAGGTAAAATAGTCCCGGGAGCACTTTCGAGCAATTAGAAGAAGTTTGGAGTTAAAAGGAGTAAAAATGAGCCAAAAATCACCTAATTAAAAGAAATCAAGATATTTACCATTTTTTCATCACTGAAGTAGTGTTGCAATGTTAGAAAAATACAAAGACTCAACGCTGCCTCGACGCTAGAAGACAGAAAGCAACAGAATTCTGAAAAACAGGGTAACATTGCAACACTCCTTTTTAGCATTGCAACATTACGAACATTGACAGAAAAATAAAAATTCGCGGGTGTGCCTTTGCACAAATGAGTGTTGAGCCAACGTCACTCCTATTGGGGTTGATACCCTAAATCTCGTAAGGTCCTATAGTTTGTAAACATTGTATGAACAAACTCCTATGTGATTAATAATATATGATATTTTATTCACTTTGTCTATAAAATATGTGATATTTTAGTTGCATTAATCTCAAACCAATAAACTAACATCCAAGGTTATCATTGTAACTTAAACATGTATGTGGAGACATATAGGTGGATCATGTTTAAGTGATAACCTAAATGGTCTGTAGTAGATGGATAAGGTTGGGTACCTTATCTTGGTGACACTACGAGTATGACCTACTTTGTAGGTGCTACAATTGTTGTAAAGTGCTACAAATGATATGATCCTGATCATTCATGTATTAGACATGTGAGTGGGATATTTTATACAAAGAAGTTTGTATAAGACCGGACCACGAAATGTTTAGTCTCATTATGTAACGCCGTTCATAATAGAGACTTTTATTTCACCAGGATGACCATAGGTAACATGACCTGAATCCTAAGTGAGTTGTGAACTCTTGCTTATGAGGGTGGTCCTTTTATTTCTATGGGTGAAAGTGGCCAGATCACTGACTCAACAAGCCTATCATTTTGGGGATTCATCTAATTGAGGAGCTGGGAACACAGCTACACAAGATGAAATTCACTCTTTCCCCGAAGTAGGGGTAAGTAGATAAATTGCTCCCTTAAGGGCTGATTCTAGGTCTTGAACAATGTGGTGCCACACTCTCTCCTAGCCCGCGAGGGGTTTATTCATAGTGGGACTATGATCTATTGTTCATTAGAGGGATCGGTGGTACTTAAGAAATTAGATGTAACTATAGGGGCAAAATGGTAATTTGGCCAAGCTGTACTTACGAGCAATTTGTGAAGGGTCATTGTACTGTTGATTAATTATATCCAATGGACATATAAATATATCTATAGTGCAAAGAGTGCAGTTGTCGGTCTTTAATGGAGTGCCCGACAGTTGATTGATGGTGGATAATATAATTAAACACTTTAATTAATTATTCATGTACCGTTGGAGCTTCAAGCTATAGGTTCATAAGGTTCCATTGGTAGCTCAAAAGGATTTAATTGAGAATCAATTTTTGGGTTAATTTGAATTGTTCAAATTAACAAGAGGGATTTAATTATATATGAAATAATTAAATTGATTCAGTTATATATGATATAATTGTTATAATATATTTGATACATTATAGTTTAATTGGAGGAAATAAATATTTGAATAAGATTCAAATATATTTTCTATGAATGTGATTCTTAGTTGTTAAATTTAATATAAATATGATTTATATTAAATGCCATAAAATAGAAAAAAGAAACTATAGTTGATATTGTATATGATACAATATTAAAACCATAGGTTATATGTTATATTTGATATAACATATAGTTTAATATAAATATAATATGATAACTAATATAATAAGTTAGTTATCATATTTATTTATATTATTTTATTATTTTTGAATAATAACTACCCTATTTTCTCTCCAACCACCTTAGTAGGTAGTTATTGTTTTTGTAGTAAAAGGAATAAAGGAAAATGATTTTCTCTTCTTCCGATACATGATTGAAGGCATTGGCTATATGACAGAGATTTTGTAGAATCGTTCTGTGTGCTTCAATCTTCTTCTTCCTTCAAACTCAAACAATCCTTCCTAACCAAAATTTTCAGAGCCTTGACTCTTCCGCAACGCTGAACCTGCATCTATTAAAAACCAATTTTTCCAGAAATTGAGGAGAGACCATTTTTTTTACATTTTTGAGATCAATATTCACGATTTTGAGAGAGAATTATGTAATGTCTTCATTCTTGTATCATTTTCTTTCAAGATTCAATGGAAATTTATGTTACTGATGATCATGTTTTGGCTGCATATCTACTTTACAAAATGTTTAACACACGTTGAGATACTGATACTGATGAACCAAAGATGGTGATATACAAACAAAAAGCAAATCGACAAAAATTTGTGGAGATTCACGAGGAAGAAGTTCCTATCATGGTTAATGAAATGATCTATCACAAGAGTGTCAAGACTGGTTATGAAAATTTTGCTGCTAAAACCTTGCATGAAAATTTTGTTCTCTCCCTTATTGTCAAAAGGAAGAGGACTATTCAGATTTCAAAGAAGAAAGGGAAGAAGAAACGTGGTGAAACCTCCCTTTACTCTTACAATGGAAGATGTTGGTCCAGGATTTGTCATTCATCTCATTTGCAAAAAGGTGAGTCTTTGAATCCATCTGCTTCATAGCCTATTCTTTCAGAAAATGTTGAATCTTTGCATGATGAAATTGTTACTGTCTCTATTAATCCTAAGAAAATTTGTGCGGAGAAAGAAATTAGGATTTTTATTTTGCCTAAGTCTACAAGTTCTGCTGGTCAAAGCTCTGATTTTGTTAATAGTATTCTGAACCCTGAAAGCGATCTTTCTAACCCTAATGACCAAGATCAAGACAACCTTAATGTTGTGAATTCTGAAAGGAATGATCATTCACTTGATGTTTTATCATAAATGTCATTGCATCTTAGGGTTTTAAATGAGGATGATATTGCTCAAAATGAGTTTAGCCCTAAAGAGACGAAGCATATTGAAACTGAGAATGAGACGGAGAATACTAATCTTGTTGAGTATGCTGATATGACCATTGATAAGATTGAGGAGAAAACCCTTGATGATTCAGATGAAGAACATGAAAGTGAAGATGTGCCAGATTCTTCTGAGGACATTTCAGATGACAACATCCCAATTAACCAATTACGTCAGAAAGGAAAGAAGAAAATGAGTGATGCTAGTCCAAGCTTCTCTAAACTAAGGGATGGTGAGAAGAGTTCTAACTTTGAGTGAGTTAATGAGCAAAATGAACATCCTGAGTCTAAAAGTCTTCCTGATAGTCCTTCAAAGCTCAAGAAAAGCAACAAGCTAAGTAGACCAAGAAAAAATCAAATTCAAGTTCTATCTTTATTGTTCCCCTAGATGGAATCTCATTTCACACTGAGAACAATGTTAAGATGTGGAAATTCATTGTGAACAAGAGAATAGCCATGGAAAGAGATTTGTCTGAACAAACTCAAGATTGCCTTGAGATTATGGATCTATCGATAAAGGTTGACTTGATGAGAACTATATTAAATCTTGGTGGTTACTATCCATACTTGGTTTGTGAGTTTTATGTAAATTTACCCAATCAGTTTGGGAAGGTTGTCAGTCTAGAGTTCTACAGAGTTCATGTGAGAGGTCATTGCTTCATCCTTACTGTTGCTTTGATAAACAAGTATCTTGATCGTCGTGACCTGAGAATTTACTAAACTAAGACCTTCTATGTCTAATCTAGTGTTTGAGTTGACGGGAAGAAAGATCTTGGCCTTCAAAAGGTCAATTACTGTGTGCTGATTTGAGTATGAAGTTATGTTGCATCACAAGATGGGCATTGAAAATTGATGGCTCTCCACTCACAAATCTGGTCTTTCTACCAGCTTTTCCAATTTGCTTTATCAGATTGGAATGGGTGGTAAATTCAATTATGGTACTTATGTGATTAACCAAATCAAGAGACATATTGGTTCTCATGCCACCAAGGTCCCCTTATGCTTTCCACATCTTATTTGTGGGATTCTTTTTGCCCAAAACCCGGATATCTTAACTAATTTGGATGTTCTTAGTCCCATGCCTTCTGCCATCTCCTTCAGCTACCGATTATATTAAGGCAAATATGTGTCTGGCCTGATTCACACTGAGATTCCTGTTGCTGAGAGTGGTCCTATTAGGGAGTTTCTTCAGACTTCTTGTGGCAATAAGATAATTATGTGTTGGCAAATGAGTCTAGGGAGCTTGAGGTTTTGCTTCAAAGAGTTACTACTAGAAAGTCTGAAGTTGATGATCTGTTGATTTTTTTTTTTGTGGGTCTTCTATTGATCCTGATCAAGGGACTAGTTCTAGTGCACAAGATGATGCTGTTGGTGATCAATGATGTTTTTGTTGTTGTTTGGTGGTTTGTTTAAGAAGGTCAAAAGGGGGAGTATGATTATAGTGTGGTCTGTTTTGGTGAATGTTGTTTTGGAGGTTGTTGCTATTTATTTATTTATTGTTGTGCTGGTAGGCTTTTTCTTCCTAGTTATACTTGACAATGTTCTTGTTATATTGAATGGTTTTCTCTTCTAATCTATGGATCCTGTTTTACTTGCCATTGCTTAAATAATTTTTTTTCCAAAGGGGGAGTTTATTGCACTTTTAGTACTGACAATATTTGTTTAAGGCAGTTAAATGTTATTTGAGTTGTCTCTGCATTCAACTTATCTGGTTAAAAGGTTGCTTTTTGGAAATATTGATCCTGCAAAATAATTTTTTTATGTAAAAAATCCTGTTGCAGTGCTGTTGCAGATCTTTTCCTTATTCGTGCTCGAGTACTTTTGGAAATTAGGGTTGGGCTTCTTTATATCCACTGTGAGTATTTAAAGACTCTTAGTCTTTGGTTGGGGGCTGACCATTTCAACTAAGAGATTTGAATTGTCATTTGTCTTGTAACACATTCTAGTCACAAGTGTTTTCGTTGTCAATCTTCAACGATGAAGAAGATTATGTTGCCATGAGATTGGGGACTTACTCCAAGCTGTTTGCATGCTTCATCAGTATACTACTTGAGAAGAAATTCTCAAGCTTAGGAGGAGCCTAAGCTAAATGAGTGAAGGAGTCTTTGTTCGAAAGGGAAAGGCAGAGTTCTAGTGATAAGGAGTCTCACGACTCAAGGAGAGCTTAAATGTGGTCGAGAGGGTGTCACAGTCTTAGGGGAAGTCTAAGATATTCTTCATTGATATTTTTGCTTAGGGGGAGCCTAAGTATCATAGAGAGGGAGTCTCACATCTAAGGGGAGTCTAGGTGAATGGTTGAGTTGTTAAGCTCTACAGAGGTCATTGTATTTGAGTTGTCAATGTAGATAAATACTATGTTGTAATTGCTTATCGATTATATTAGTGAAGTTATCTTTTCAAGGGCACAATGCCTCTCAGACGTAAGTGTTAGTCACCGAACTGGGTTACAAATATTTGGTGTTATTTCTGTTTGGTATTTTTGTTTGTTGAATGTTTTTGAAATTGTCTTGACATAGTTTGTAACATTCTTTAATGTTCGATGGGTACTTCCATATTATTTTGAGTTTAAATGATTTGGAGGTTTAGATTTAATTCAAGTTTGTTCCATTTTGTTGTAAATTTTGGTCTTTCTTTTCTTTAAGATTCTGCTTTAGTTGGTTAGAAATTAGAAAATATAGGTAGGGCAAAAATATTTTTGTATAGAAGTAAATATAAAATTGTATTATAAAGCAGGTTTAGCTATTTTTACAAAAAAATAAAAAAAAAAAAGAAAAAAAGAAAAAGGAAAAAGGAAAAAACACCTAATAGAATTGGTTAATTTTAAGTTAGTCTATTATATTCCATAATGACAAGTGACATGCGTCGCAGGGGTTTCAAACCCATCTAGCAACCTCTCTCAAAGGGCACATATGTATATATAAAGAAAAACGTAATAGCCTTTTTAAAAAATAACCAACAAAGTTTTCACTTATAAAAAATTGGCTAAAAGACTCCAACAATTAATCAAAGTAATAAATCAAAGGACAAATACACACCTAATTAAATCCCTACATTTTTACTGTATTTAAAAACAAAATTTACTGAATTACTAACCATTTAATTTAAAAAACAAATTATAAATCTTCCAAAAATCTAAGTTGATCACAGAAAATAATAATAATAAAAAAAAAGTTTAAAGATTACTTTTATCCTTATATTTATGGTTTTGGTTCATTTTGAGTTCTCTATTTTTAAAATGTTCATTTTGATCTCTATACTTTCAACTTTGGTTTATTTTGGCTCCTTTACTTTTAAATATTCATTTTGGTTCTTGTACTTTTAATTTTGGTTAATTTTGGTCCCTGGACTTTTAAAAGTGACCATTCTAATTCTTTGAAAATGAAAATGACGGGACAAAAAATGGTCACTTTTTAAAAGTATAAAGATCAAAATGAACCAAAATTGAAAATATAAGGACCAAAATAAGCATTTTAAAATGTACAAACTAAAATGAACTAAAGTTGAAAGTATAGGAACCAAAATAAATATTTTGAAAGTATAGGAACCAAAATGACCAAAAACTAAAAGTACAGGGAAGAGTGTTTTCATTATTGAAGAAAAAAATATCCAAATTTGTTAAAAGATCCGGGATTCAAATGCAAATACGTGGAGATTAGATAAACTAATCAGCCATGCTTAAAAAACTTGTTGATTACACTTTGTATCCCACCACTCAAGAAAAACACCGCAGTTCCCTATGTTTTGAGAACTTTTAAAACATTGAAGTAAATTCTTTGTACAAAAATGAGCTAAAATCTTCATCAGATTAAGCCTCACAAATACTTTACGCTAAAAAATAGTTAAATTTTTATGAGAGTTTTGTACAAATATATTGTGTATTAAAACCAGTTAATTAATTCTTTGTCAAACCTAGCGATAACTTATATTAAAAAACTATACCTATCAAATATCTTATAACAACTAGCAACTAAATATTGTAGTCATATAAATACTTTGTACTAAAAATATAACTAAAATATTTGTCATTCTAAGCCACATGAATATGTACCTCAAACAAAAATTGGTAAGGCTAATCTTATTTAAATATGTACTAAAAAAAAGCTAAAATCTTTATCAAAATGAGGAATGTGTAAGGGAAGATTTTGGCAAATACATGGAATTTGGCAACTTACTTGCAAAGATGATTTGGATTATGATTTTCATGCCTTCTTGATATATTTCATCATCTAATCAAAAGAAAATATAAATACTTCATCTGTTCGTCATGACTTTTTCCATGACCTTATCCCTAACTCTTTCCCACCTATTATTATATGATAAATATCTTTCATCTTCAATTAGATGATAATCTCTATAAATTTCAATGACGGGTTAAAAGGATTGAAATTTCTTCATATATTTTATGAAGAATTTGGTACTAAAGTAAATAAATAAAAGATCTAGTAGTGAGGAAATATGAGATATTAGATTAAATATGGGACCGAGGAAGCACTATGTCAATTAAACTGTGTTCATTTTGGTCAAATTTGGATAGTAAATATGTAATAAACTACATCATTGTAGGGTCGAACTCTACACCATAGAGTGCTAAGACAAGCGCCCAACCACTCTGTTAGGTGGGTGTTTGATATTATCCATACATTTTATTTCCTTTATTTTTGTAAGATTCCAAGAAACAGGGACCAATTTCTTTCTTTTCTTTTCTTTTTTTTTCCCCCCGATTTGGCCAACAAAAATCATACCATATGAGCAATCAATGGGTTATTCATGTACTTTTTTTAATTGAAATACCATTCAAAATTATTGTTTTTATACTCAGAAATATGCTTGAATAAATATGATTTGTTTTAGTATATGTACCCTGGATTACATTTTATGAGAACTTGAAAATCCATGTTTATGATGACGGTTTTTAACTGACATCATATCCCATATCATCATAGATATACAATAACGATTGTCTAAAATATCAGTTTTTAACTGACATCATACCCATGTCATCATACATATATGATGATACATTTACAAACATTGATTCTATTCCAAGTTGTTTTCTTTAGATGATACATGTCATTTAATAATTGTTATTGTTGTATACCACGATGTCAGTTTAGAATTGACATCATATCTACTATAAACTACAACAATATATTAGCAAAGTGTGGAACCTATTTCTGCATAAAACAATTTTTACAGTAATAATAATTCTCAACCTCGGTTTCAATTAGTTTCTCTACACAAATATTCAACAAATTAGAGACAAACAACACACGGTCTGTGATTTCATTCAATATGTATCAATCACAATTGAATTTAAATATAAAGCTACACAATATGTTTCAAACCGACACAAAATACCTAAGATCTACAAAAAATTCAGAAAACCTCTCCAACAACTTGACAACTAAACAAAGCTACACAATATGTTTCAAATCGACACAAAATGCCTAAGATCTACAACAATTTCAAAAAACCTCTCCAATAGCTTGACAACTAAACAAAGCTACACTATATGTTCAAACCTACACAAAATGCTCAAGATCTGCAAAATTTCTAATAAACCTCTCCAATAGCTCGACAACCATACAAAATGACACATTATGTTTCAATCCTACACAAAGTATTTAACGACTACCAAAAGTTCAATGTGAAGCCAACAATATATGTTGTATCATCATGCAATCCGATCAAGTTTAGTTTGACATATGCTTCTCCCACTCAACTTGTACCTCATCGAGTTCTTTGGTAAAAGGGTTCTTAATATTAAACTACATGAAAGCAAATAAATAACAAATATTTCAATAAATTTATTATTACTGAATACACAATATGCAAATAATAATATTAAGTTAGAATAGTGATATACAAGGGATTTGATAGGAGTATATGGATGAAGCAAAACCTCTCTCATGGACCTCATTACATAATACCCATATTCCAATCAATCTTTTTGGCGAGAATATTAAAACAAAGAAATAAATAAAAATATTCAATTTTTTTTTTGTACATATAATTAAATGAAAGGTGTAGGTTATCTCTCTGATAACTATTGATTATGATTCAATTTCATTTACGTTATAGGAAACCATGTAGTATTGACATTATTTTGTATCTTCATTGTCCTAAATGACGACATATATAATCACTACAACAAATAGAACTTTTTATAGCATTTTAATATAGCTCTTGAAATATGCTATAATAAAAAAGGGAGACAAAAAGGGGGAATTTGTTTAGAAAAAATCTAAGGGCGCACGCTTAAATTCTAGGAGAAAAAAAAGGTGTAATCGACTTCCGTTCCCCATTCTCTTATTTTCTCTTTTCCTTCATTATCAACTTCCCCAGATTCTCATTTCTTCTCGTTACTTCTCAGCTTCTCCACTATAATGATAGCCACAAGGTAAGGTTTCATTTTCGATTTTACAAGGTTACGGAGTCGTGGAAGGCTACGACGTGGGCTTAGATTTTCAGGGGAGGATGGTTGCAACTTTGATTTCCAGAGATGATTATGCATTGGTTCCGATTTTCAGAGGTCAATTTTGGTGGGTTGCAGCGTAGGTTCTGATTTTAGGAAGGTGCTTAGAAACAAATGAATGAATGATAGATTATTCTCACATGGAGATCGAATTAACGATGTTATTCGAACTCACCATCATCAAAGTCTTCTCATAAACAGAAATAGAAAGCGAGATTACAGTTTCTTAGAGAAGGAGGAGTTGCAGAGTCAATTTTATGGTTTTTCAATGAGGTAAGAGGAATTTGGATATTCTTTTTAATTTTAATTTGCTTATTAGTGCACTTTTAATTAACAAAATTACGAAGTGTATTGTAAAACATCATTTGTCATGTTCCAAGAGGTGATGTTGTGATTACTTTCCGAGATGGTACTAAGGTGGATCTGAAGAGCGTCACCAAGTTCAATAAGGCACACAATTATTGTTCTAAAAGAGAGTGGACCTAAAGGAGTTTAGAGAGATGGATTCGGTTCGGCCTGAATTTTTCTGTTTGTTTGCGATAAGGATTAGTTGATAAAGTCTTGATTAGACCCGGTTGAACTTTTTTAGTACAATTAGAGTAAGGGAATTCGAACTATGAACCTCATGGTTACCAATACTCGGATGTCAATTAGACTATACTCAGTTTGGCAGACTTGTTGAACTTGATTAACGTGCTCTAATGTAGTTTTCTTACTATGCTATCAATCTCTCAAATTTGACTCCAATATGGTTTCTTTAGTAATCATTATGAAAGATTTAAGACGCATTGATTTTTATACGATAAAATAAGCTTTTGGTTTTGACAAGGTGATAATTTATGAGTTCATCATTAATGGATAGTTATAACTTTATTTCTAGACTTTTCTTGGTCTATTATTGTTGCTTTCTTTTTTTTTTTAAAAAAAAAGTTAAAGAGGATGGTTCAAGAACAACAAGTAATATTAACTCGATGAGGTTCTTTTTCTTATGGTTTTTTTTTTTTTTTCTTTTTAAAATGGTTGAATCAGAGTTTTTCTATTTACCAATACATTCGGGTTACTGTAAAATCTTCTTTGTTAGTAAAGTTATTCCGGATCTAAGGATGTTGATGGTCTTTGGTTGGTCTTGTAGGTGTAGAGAGAAACAAAGAGAAAAGACCTCTTGTTTATAGTCATTGAATAGTAAATTAACGACCATGAAGTAGCTGTTGATTGAGGAGAATGATAGACTGTCGTTGAGTGACAAGACATGCTAACTATTGTCTATAGAATAAAAAAAGTCTCTGGAATGGGTATATGTGGCAAAATGTACAAACTGCTAATATATGCCTTTCACATTATTTCTTCTTCTTGTTCTTGGATATCTTAATTGGGCTTAGGTATTTACTTAATAATAAGAGTAATTGTGCTGTATGGCCAAAATAGAATATGCACTTGGAAAATTAGCCTTTTTTTTTCTTTTCATTTTCATGATTTCTGACAAAAAAATCGCTACGTGGGATCCATTTCTTACTTGATTTTCCAAACATGTCCCTAGAGATCTCACGATTTCTTCCACAATTCTAGTAATATCTCCCCTCAAAAATTGTTTATTTTTGTGGATATAGTTTCTATTGTTTAGTTACAACTTATAATTTAATAAAGAATAAAAGGTTAGTTTACCTGCCATCGATTCTCCCTTCTACTTACCTGCAATCGTCGGGAAAACACAGTATTTCCTCCCTCCTACCGTTTGGTCTGCCATCAAGTTACATGCATTCACTGGGACAACACAGTAGCGGAAAAGGTATTTCCTCCCTTCTGCCGTTTGATTTTTTTCCCTTTTGCCATAGAGTCTTTTGAATTTGGTGCTGCTTCCCTTCTACTGATTTATTTTCTGAGTTTCTTCCCTTCTACTAGTGTATTTTCTAAACATAAAGTATTTATTTGCATACTCTTATCTTGAATCCTAGATACTTTTTTTTTTGTTTATATTTCAGTCGAACGTCGCATCAAAAGATCATAATTTTATATGGGAGCATGTGGGATGACAACAAACGATATAATAACTTTAATATTGTTTGTTTGCATGTTTTGGTTGATTCTAATTATCGACAGTTCATGAAGTCGATAATTAAGTTATTACGGTTATTGCTAGGAAGTTACATATTCGAGGTAATTAAGTTATTACGGGTTTAACTATGTATAACTCTGGATCAAGTCAATTGAATATGATTAGGATTTTAGAAGACAAAGATGTTTTTTGGTTTCTTTCTATTATTGCTAGCAATATGTCTAATGATATTTGCATAGTTTGTGGACTAGGGTGAGGTTGATAATGATGTGGATTCAAATACAGTGTCTATGCATGGGAATGATAGTCACGTACTTAATGGCTCTAGTAAGAGTAGGACGGAGTGTAGGTTTATTGATTTTGTTGATGTTTATGTTGTTGGGGTTGATGTCGTAAATCTCGTAGGGTCCTATAGTTTGTAAACATTGTTGAACAAACTCATTATGTATTTAATAAAATATTTGATATTTTATTCATTGTTTATAAAATATATGATATTTTAATTACATTAATCACAAGCCAATAAACTAACATCCAAGGTTATCTTTGTAACTTAAACATGTATGTAGAGACATACAGGTGGATCATGTTTAAGTGATAATCTAAATGGTTTGTAGTAGATGGATAAGGCTGGGTACCTTATCCTGGTGACGCTACTAGTACGACCTGCTTTGTAGGTATTACAATTGTTGTAAAGTACTACAAATGATCTGATCCTAATATGTTGTCTCGTATCCATGATGTGTTTCATGTGGCAATGCTAAGAAAGTATGTGTTAGATCCTACCCATGTGTTACCTGAACAACCAGTGCAGTTGAAGGAAAATTTGTCATACGAAGAGGAACCGATAGAGATTCTTGACAGAAATGAGCAAGTCTTGAGGAACAAGACAATACCTTTGGTAAAGGTATTATGGAGAAACCATAGTACTAAAGAAGCTACATGGGAAGCTGTGGAGCAAATAAAAAATAAGTATCCGCAATTGTTTAATTGACGGACTTGTAGCAGAATTTCAAGGACAAAATTTTCTTAAGGGGAAGGTAAATGTAAACTTTGAACCTTAATTTTCCTACTTGTGTATGTTCACTACTGAGACCAGTATGGTGAGTAGGTTAATGTGAGAATTGATGTTTAATTGTAGGGAAAAGGGTGGAGAGTTAGAAGAAATGTTTAAGTCTGAAAGATTGACTCTCAAGTGAAGCTAGAAATTGGCTAAGTGTTGCCCATACATTGGCTTAGTGCTAGGCGTTGGAGTTGAGCCATGGGCGTTGGCCTTACTTATTTGTTGAGGTTAGTTGGGCTCTTAAGGAAGCCAAGTGTGACCGAGTGAAGAGAAGTCATGCATTGGTTGTGCACGACAAGAGGAGCGTGTTGAGAACAAGCTACCCGCATGGACCAAGCGTGAGGCATCCAAATCTTAAGAGGTTAGTATGCATGTGGCAGCATTAGGTGTGTGCGAGTGTGGACACTGGGCGTTGGAGTGTTGCGCACAAATGATCGCATAGCTGCTTGTGAGAGCTAGGCGATGGCGCTACACGATAAGCGTAAGCACTACACGATAGGTGTGATACGCTAGACGAGGGGCGTAAGCGCTACACAATGAGCGACAGCGAGAGTTATGAGATGGGTGCAAAGCTAAACTATTGAGGTGTTGCATGCAAGCGGACCAGTCTAAGTGTTGAACGCAAGGCGCTAGCTACTCAGTGTGCATTAGAGCTTTGCGCTGGAGTAAGGTTGACTGTGCGTTGGTCAAGCTTGACATGCGATGAGTAGAGCTTGCATGAGACAGGCTTTACAAAGCTGAAATGGCTGAATGTGCGATGATTGAGGCCGAGAGGAGGCCAAGGCACAAAACACATGCATTGGAATAGGTTTGCGTGAGCACTATGGTGTGCGTTGAACCTAGTTGGAAGCATGCGTTGATAGTAGGTGAAGTAATCAATCTTAACCACCGATTAAGGGGCAACAATTGTCCTAAGCTTCGGAATTAACTCCACTTGAGCTGGAGGTGTCATGTTAAGCATTTATGATGAATGGTGGGAAGTAGTATAAAAGGGAGGACGAATTTCAAAAGCTCAGTTTGAGAACTTCCTCCATGCAAATTGAGAGTTCTTGGTGGCGTTGGAAAAATCTAAGAGTATAGTTTCAAAGGTGGTGTTGCTGAAAGAAGATCTCATCGGAATAAGGCCAGAGAAGGGAAAAAGTAACAAGAGATTCAGTTCACAGGTGAATCCAGGCTGTTGATAAAGAATTAAGGTTTCAGGACGAACCACAAAGAGTTTGAAGCTGAAATTTTAAGGTAAGCTTTCTAGGAAAATTATAAACAAGTTTGTAGAAGAAAATTTCTTGAGATGAGCTCTATAATTTGAGTTATTAATGATGTAATTCGAATCTTGAATTCTATGAACAAGCAGGCAGTTGCTTGGGTTGAGTAAGTTGGCAGCTCACAGTAGGCACTCGAACAGACTAAGGGCTGAGCACTCCGATGCGTTTGACTTGCTGTGTTGGCTGAGGAGGCTTGTTTGAAGGCTAGGATGCATAGATGCCTTTGTGAATGACCATGTGCGGCTGAAGGAACACTTAGAGCAAATGTTGGTTGCATAATGGGAATGTGTTTGTGAGGTATGTTTGGACGCATAGCAAGAGCCAAAATCTCAAGGAAATTTTTAAGTACTTGACCTATAGCTATGTATGCGTTTAAGTGAATGTATTCTAGGGGAAGGCTAAACACAAGACTTAATTAAGAGTTAATCTCAAAAGGGAGACCAGTGCTAGTCTAGATATATGTTTTTGTGTCCACAGGATTGACACCATTACTAGAAGCATATCAACTTTTGAGGAGTAGTCCTAAAGTTGTGAGTGACTAAGTATTTATAATGTTTTTAAAGAAATCATGATTTTAAGAAAGATTATTCTCATTCTAGCTATTTTATAAAGTAGTTTTCCAAGCAAACTATGAGTTATTGTTTTCAAATGCATGCCATGTATGAAAGTATGTTGTAAAACAATTTATGTGTGTTCAGATACACAAAGCATGTGTTAGTACCTTTAAAAACATGTTTCCATGTGCTTAGCTTTACATGCTTTAAAGAGTATTCTTAGTATGAATAATATTACTTCAAGCTCGATACTGAAGGACATTGAGAAGGTATCCAAGAAGCTCGATACTGAAAGACATTGAGAAGGTATCTGAGCAATAGTACCTAAGATATGATGGTACTTAGTTATAACCACGTGCACGTAGGTAGTTCGACGTTGAGGGATTGAGCAAAAGAATTCTCTCTTGACTAAGGAATTGACGTTGGGACTTAACCATAGCGGGATTACTCTCAACTAAGGATCAATTTAACGTTTTATGATGAAAACAGTTTTACATGTTTAATGCTTGGAAAATGTTTATATTTCTGTACAAGGTTACTGTAAAGTTTATATTTTAGTACAAAGCGACTATAAAGATTCATGTTTCAGTATGATCTCTTTATTGAGACTTATGCATGAGAATCATTTTTCTTTCTTAAGTCACTCACTGGGCTAGTAGCTCACTCCTTTTTTCAAATGTTTTCTTTCCCCATGTAGCGGTCAAATCCTCCGAAGATAGCTCTGCATTTGCTCTACCACTTAAAGTCAGAAGTTCTAGTAACCCGTCAGCTAGGTGGTTACTGTAAATATTTGTACCCATGTTGTAGTTGTTTCATGTAGGGACTTATGAGACTTGTGTCATAATCACTGTAAATGTTTTGTGGTTAATGTTTATTTGGCCATAGTGGCAGCCGCTGTTGAGATTGCATGTTGTCATCAGATTACTTAGTAAGAGTTAATAGGCAGTAAGTGTCATAAAAGGGTTGATAACTGCTACAGCCATGTCTTCTTTTAGGCTAAGAGAGTAGTCTGGGAGGGGACGTGATAGTTATTCTCTTCTGAAGAAGAAGAAAAAATAGCCCAATCCTTAACCACTCCCACACGTAGAGAGATGAGAGATATTAGGGGGAGGGAGTTAATAACTCCCTTCATTTTAAATTTTAAAAATTTAAAATAAAAATAAAATTAAATAACTAAAACTAACTTCAATTTATTTAAAATATATAATTTTATATTAAGTAAGTAAACATATAAAATATACTTACTATATGTTATATCCAATGTAACATATAAGTTGTAGTTTATATTATATCAAATACAATATAATATCTAGTTTTTAATTCTCTCATCAATGCATGATATTTAATATAAATCTTATTTATATTAAAATTAATTCTATGAATCCAATTCACATAATTAATATTTGAATCACATTCAAATCTTTATTTCCTTTCAAATCACTTTATAATGTATCAAATACATTATAGTAATTATATAATTAAATTAAATTAATTATATCACATATAATTAATTCTCTCATTTAATTTGAACAATTCAAATTAATCCAAAATTGATTATCACTAAATCTCTGTTGAGCTACAGAGGGGACATCATGGACCTATAGATTGAAGCTCTAATGATACTTGAATAATTAATTAAGCTTCTTTAATTAAATTATTCAACAACCATTAACTGTCAGGCACTCTACTAAAGATCGACAGTTGCACTCTTTGCACTACAGATATATTTTTGTGTCCATTGGATATAACAATTCAACAATGTGATGACCTTTCACAAATTGCTCATAAGTACAATTGCTCAATTGTGTAGCAAGATCTATTGCGTCATAATCTAACAAAATGAAAAATCTTTACTGGCTGGAGCAACTATGTTTACATCATTGTCATTGTCATTTTACTTTTCCTTACCTTTTATCACTTTTATTTTCCATTTTCAATTTTCAACAATGCTTCTTTATATGTCATTTCAAACCTCAGTGATAATACTTTAAATTGGTAAACCACCACTCTTACTTTTGCAACCACCACTCTTACTTTTGCTTCTGTCTCTACCCGTCACACAATTGTTCTTNCCCGGATTAGCTCTTAAGGGAGCAATTTATCTACTTACCCTGACATTGGGGAATGAGTAAATTTCGTCTTTTGTAGTTATGTTCCCAACTCCCCAATCAGATGAATCCCCAAAATAGTAGGCTTATTAAGTCGGTGATCTGGCCACTCTCACCCATACAAATCAAAGGATAACCTTCATAGGCAGGAGTTCATAACTCACTCAGGATTCAGGTCATGTCACCTTTGGTCATCCTAGTGAAATGTAAGTCTCTATTATGAACGACATTACATAATGAGACTAGTCATTTCGTGGTCCGGTCTTATACAAACTCCTTTATGTAGTATACCCCACTCACATGTCTTCACATGAATGATCAAGATCAGATCATTTGTAACACTTTACAACAATTGCAACATCTATAAAGCGGGTCGTATTCATAGTGTCAACAAGATAAGGTATCCAACCTTATCCATCTATTACAAACCATATAGGTTATCACTTAAACATGATCCATTTGTATGTCTCTACATATATGTTTAAGTTATAGATAATAATCTTGGATATTAGTTTATTGGTTTATGGGTTTAATACTACTAAATGTCAAATAAAACATCTTCTATTTTATTAAATAAATAAAAACAACCACAAACTCAATATAGCATATACCCATCTCAAAATTATTCTTAATCTCAATATAGAATTTAAAACTCAACTGAGAACATTAAGAATTGAAATAAACTAACTCATATCTACATATTTCAATCTCAAACTCAATGTAGAACTCAAAACCCAACTTAAACTTAAACATATTTGTACATTTATCCCTTTATCAATTTTAAACCTAACATAAGAATATTACACCAATCTCAAAATTATTCTCAATCTCAATATAGAACTTAAAACTCAACTGAAAACCCCATTTATTTTAACTTAAAAACCCATTTATTTTAACCACAAACTCAACTTCAAAACATTAACTATACATTTATATTGTTACCGTAACTGTAGGATAACAACATACACAGTCTTCTAATTAGTTTACTATGAAAGTTGAAGAACTCATACCTTGTTAGATTTATCTATCATGAGCTGTAAGATCATAGCTTTCATATCATCCATCTCAGTTTGTCTTCTTTCTTCTAGTTTGTCCAGTCTAGCCAATCTAGCATTTAAGGATTTTATCTCTTGTTATTGTTCCTCTATAACTTTTACGGAGGATGCACTGGACAATGATTTAATTATTTTTATTTTTTACACTTTGGTGTCCTACCAAGGCCCACTCTTATGCCCAATACCTGCTCACATATTTTTTCTTCTGATATTGGTTCATATCCTTCTTGGGTGGAGGCTTCTTTCAACTCGACCATTTGACTCTACATCAATAATTGGGAATAATAATTGTATGATAATTATATATACATAAAGTTACATTGGGGAATAAAAACATACATATGCATCATTAGTGGTCTGATTAACAAACGAGTTGTCACTCTTAGAGTGTGTACACTTAAATAAGTCTACTAGGTCCATTGTTTGACCGTCAGGTCCTTTCTGTAAAACAATTCACCTAGAAGATATTAATAATAATTTCTTAGAAATAAAATATAGAAATAATTTTCTACCATGAATTCTCGTATGCATATGAAAGTCTTAGAACCAGTTGTGTGAGTGAACTTTAGAGCTGATTGATTCTTTTGATTAGTCTCTACTACTTTCTAAGAAAATGAGAAATTAAGAGGAAATGAGTAATTGAAATGTAAGTAAACCAAAATAAACATAAAACTTCTTACTTTCCATTTGGTGGATTCAAACTTGGAGTATAAGAAGTGTCAATCTTCAATGGCATCTTTAAGTCAATCAGGTATGTGTACTCGTGTCTCTTCAAGACTTGCATATTTTTTATAGTGTTTGTGTAGTTTCTCCTATACTCTTCAAATGAATTTTTCATGTGTTCATCGATGAAATCATTTACCAATTGGTTGGACAAGTCAAACACAAAATGGTTCTGAATTAAAAAGAAAAAAAACTAATTAGTATCCATGCAAACGCATATATATAATTTGTAAAACATCAAATAATCATCTTACTGTTGATTGACATTTAACTAGCTCTCTAGTTTCTATTGGTACCTCTCTCCATGTTCCATAACGAATAGAAAATGATTTCCGAATGTTGGTACCAATGGTATTGCTAAACTTTGCTGCATTATTATAAATTGGTTTCTCCCATACAGATTTAATCTCGATAGGAATTCTCTCAAATGCTTGGACATATTTATCCAAATCAAGATTTCGAGAATATCTGTGTCCCATCTTATTAGTCGTACAACTAGCCTCTGAAGAAATTATATGTCGTTAGTTTAATTAAACATTAGTTTAAATACAAATTATAAAATTTTTTATACAAATAAAATGTGTATCTAAAATAACTTGAATTATCTCCCACAGAGGATGATGCGCTGATATGCTCAGACTCAAAATATTCCATTAGTGCCTCCTCATTATTGTGACCTACCATTGTTCCTGTGCAAACAAAAATATATATGTTATACAACAATACATAAGTTGTAAAATGAAAAAGAAGATATATATTTACATGATTATTCCATATCATTAAGATGTTCATTAAGACTCAAACTCCTATCAGAAGATCGTATATCCTTTTCCCCGTCATTTATGAAGTCATTATCAACTCGCTGAATTATTTGTTCTTCTACGACTATAGGATCAACATCAATTCTACATAAACTGATAATCGTTCATTGATTCATCGATTGTACATGGAATACTATTCACAACTTCTAATAACTTAAGTTAGTCATTCTCACGTTCTTCTACTTCTGGCATGTCCCACACACGCTTGTTTTGGACTACTTGTACCACTTTCCAATTATTACCATATTTGAGATCATTGAGGTAAAACACTTATTTAGCTTGACTGGTAAATACAAAGGCTCGTTAACAAACCAATGATGAGCTATATTAATTGATATATACCCTAAATCCATGTGTACTCTATTGGTCTTTTTAGGGTCTGTGTCGAATCAGGTACACTTTAACATAATTACACGTCTTCTCTTGGCATACTGGAAGTCCAATACTTCATTGATAACACCATAGAAATTATGGAGATCTCCTCCACCTTCATTTTTTGAAGGCATCATGATCTCGCTATTTTGTGTACTCCGACAATTATCACCCTCAATACTATGATAGCATACTCCATTAACAATACATCCACTGTATAAGTGCACTTCTGAAGTCGGCTCCATCGCTAGTGAATATTTATCATCAGACATATCTCCAGTTTCACATAATGAAAGAACCTATTAATTCAATATAACACACTAGATCTTAAAACTACTGTCACTTACATTAATTCAATGGAATTATTACGTGTCTTTTAATATCATACTTACATGAGTTTTGAACTAATCAGGAAAGCCTCATTGGTGCCTTCCGTATAAATCATCCTAACTTTGAGCTTCAAGTCGAATTAGTCTCAAATATTGCCTATAAGAAAGAGACGCGTCTCAATTTTCTATTTCACACTTTGTATCAAAATCATCAATTACAATAGAATATTCAACACATACTTTCGATAAGATTTTATTTCCATGCAATTGTACAAGATGTACCAATGTGCACTGCATTTCTCTTTTCTTGATAATGTCCTTTCTTTTGGTGCTTCTAATGGTCGCACATTGTGTCTACACATTGAAAATTCACCACATATCTCATTTTTTGGAAGTCTATCATGATTTCTTTCATCCCTATTGAACCTCGTCTCAATTCCAGTTATATACAAAGAACAAAATACCAACAATTCATTCATTATATACGCTTCTGCTATAGAACCCTCAGGACATGCTTTGTTTCTTATGTATTGTTTCAATGTTTGTAAACTTCTTTCAATAGAGTACATCCAACTATAACTAACTGGACCTACAACTTTTTTTTCATAAAGCTAATGGACTGCTAGGTGCACCATTACATCAAAAAATGTCGGTGGGAATATTTTTTCTAACTTATAAAGTATGATTATAATGTCTCCTTGTAATCAACCCAAATCCCCTATAGATATTGTTTTTGCACATAAATTAAAAATTTTGCATAACTCAACGACAACAGTGAGCACATCTTTTTTTAAATATGCTCGAACACCAATGGAAAAAGCCTCTAAAGCAAAACATAAGAGTTGTGAGTTTTATCTCCCATAGCTTTTCATCTTTCTCACTCACGCATCTTGATATATTTGATACAAACCCATTAGGAAATTTGATTGATTTCATCCACTTACAAAATGCAACCTTGTCACAGTAGTCAATGTGTATGCAGCGTGTGGCTCTATAACTTTATCTCCTACATTTTGCAGTTGTAGTTATTTTCGTGTATTTAGATCTTCTAAATCCAAACGAGCATTCATTGTATCCTTATTTTATCCCTCAATATTTAACAATGTGCCTACCAAATTATCACAAATATTCTTTTTGATATGCATAACATCCAATTTATGTCTCAACAAAAGTTTCAACCAATATGGAAGTTGGAAAGATATACTTTTTTTTTATTCCAATTTAAACTTCATTTCTAATTTGTTTCTCTGGATGTTTGCTAAGCATGGAAAAGCTAACAAGTTCATCTCTTGTAAGATATTTTCTCCATCCATGAAAACTGGTGGAGGTCTACGTTCCACTTTTCTATCATATTGTTTGCTTTTTTGCGCCAATTGTGATTATCTGGAAGATAACGTTGATGCTCCATAAAACATTGCTTTCTTCTTAGCCTTAATGATGATGTATCCTTTTTAAAAATATGGCATGCTTGGTAACCTTTGGTACTCCATTCGGATAGGTCACCATATGCAGGAAAGTCATAAATAGTTCACAATACGCTCGCACGTAGTTGAAAGTATTTGCTGCTAAAAAAATCATAAGTGTGCGCACCATCATTCCATAACTTCTTTAACTCTTCATTCAATGACTGTAAGTAAATATCGGTTTCTTTTCCAGGAGATTTCGGCTCTGGGAGACAATGAAATTTGTCTCTTTCATGCATTTCCAAGGTGGCAAATTGTAAGGAATGAGCACCACTGGCCACCTACTATATGAAATACTCATATTCTCGAATAAATTGAAGCCATCTGAATCTAGTCCTAAATGAACATTTCGTAGGTCTGAAGAAGACTGAGGAAACTCACGATCAAAATGTCTCCACCCTTCAGCATCAGCTGGATGTTGTAACACTCTATTATATCTTTATGTCACCTCATTTCAGGTGCAATATGTTTAGATGCAAATAATCGCTTCAATCTTGGTGTTAAAGAAAAATGTCGTAAAATTTTATGTGGAATCTTTTTACTTTTTCCATCTTCAACTTTGTATCGAGACTCAACACATATTGGACACTGTTGCCAATTGACAAATTCTTTATAATATAGGATGCAATCGTATTTGCAAGCATGAATAGACTCATAACCTAGTCTTAAGTCACATAATTTTCTTTTAGCTTCATAAAATTGAACTAGGTATAGATGCTTCAATGGGAAATGCTTCTTTTAAAAATTCAAGTAACAAATCAAACGACTTGTTAGTCCAACCGCTAAGAACCTTAATATGTATCAACTTCACTAAGAACAATAATGAAGAGAATTTTGTACAACTAGGGTACAACTGGTGCGTGCTTCATTTATTAAGTCTTCAAATAAGCTTGAATTGTTATCTCTTTCTTGGGCATTGGTATGCATCTCATTCTCGTTATTTTCTTCATTTACATCAACAATTGGACACTGTAGATCATTTATAAGATTCAAAATTTCATTTTCTTCATATGTAACATTCATCTCTATCGTACTTAATCCATTATCATGTGTCAATTGAGATGTGTTACTCTCATATCCTCTAGACAAGTGGATTGGGTCTCCATGATATACACGTTGATGATATGATGGAGAAATTCCATTAATGAATAAATGTCATTCATCTCCATCTATTGGCTCCCACATTGCATTCATACATTTTTTACATAGACAACTTGTTTTTTTTTCTGAGTTATTAACATGAAGTTTTGCAACTTCAAGGAATCGGTATACTCCTTCAGCATAATCAGTTGATAACTTGTTCCTAATCTTAGTCCACTTTTTATCCATTTTTGATAATATATGTGATAAGTTGAATCTATATGATTTAGACAAGTAGTTATATTAGAACACATAGTTTCAATTTCTAAGTATTGATTTTTTGTTAGAAGAGTTGTTTTCTTTAAAAACAATATTCGACCACAAATAACAAATTCAAGTTAAAATATATATTAAGACTTTTAATTTCATTTCATTTCTTTCTTGTTTTTATTTCTTTTTTGTGTGATTCTTCCCAATCATCCTTCAAAATAAAGTTTTCCTTTAAAGGTCTCTTTCTTTTATTACAAGGGATTGACAATCCCTTGTAATCCAATCAAACAAAAAAAAGGTCAAAATGAAATAGAAAATAATGATACAAGAAGAAGTAGCCAAAGTAAGAAACTTCCAAGTGTTTAAGCAATAAAAAAAGTTCGCAACTATCAATGAATTTAGACACGAAGATAACTGATAGGTCTTGTAATAGACTATCTTTTCTATATTAAAACCCTCAATTCTATCATATTTGTTTGCTTAAAATGTCTATTTTATAGGTAAAAGACAAACTCTACACTCTTGAAGCTATTTTGAGGAGTTTAAAGCATAATGGAGTCAAATTAACCAAAAAAGATCAAAGGAAGTGGAGAAAAGAAGGAAGAAAATATGAAGATTTGTAGATTTTTTACCAGCTGACATCTTTTATATGTCATTAAAAGCAGATTTTTGCTATCTATCAATTAAAGCTGGAAGGCAGTAGCTGCAAAACAAGGAGCATCGCGACACTCCGAAGAATGACAGAAAATAAAAAACATGCATGCGCACCTCGCACAACGAAGCGTCGAGGGCAGTGTTGCAACGCCAACCCAATGCTTCTTGGCTTTTCATCAATTTAACGTTGCAACGCTACCCCAACGTCGCGACGCTACAATGCGAACTATAAATACATTTTCTTTCATTTTTGCAAGAAGAGGAAGAAAATTCCATATTGGCTGGGATCTCTCTCAGAGTTCTTTTATCTCTTTGGTAATTCTTGTTCCATTTTAGGTCAGATTTTGTTTTTTTGTTGAATTGTAAACAATACTTTTATAATTCTTCATAAAATTTGTCTACGAATTTATAAAGTTTTGATTGAATCTTGATTCTAGTCTTCAATCGTTCTTGCAATTTTTTTAGTTTTCTCTTTTTCCTTATGAATTGCAATCTGAATTTGTGCTTTTTTTAATGTATGCTTAATTCTTGAAGCATGTTGAATGATCTATATCACGAACATGTATAGCCTAGATGCTTGGTTTTGTCATCATTGTTGAATGCGTTGCTTTCAATATGTTCGATGGAATGTCTAGCCAAGATCTACAAGAGGCAATAGTAATATCTTGAACAGTATGTTTGATGGCTATTACTAGGATGCATTAATTACTAGATTTGGAGAAAACTTGGTTAATTGAGTAAGCTATCTTAACAATTAATCAACGTAATTGAATCCTAGAACCTAATGCGCATGTTTTCTATTATATATGGCCGTTATCGAATCCAATAGAAGTAGGAGCATGTAGGTTGATTAGAGTTTGGCCTATCCAACCTTAATCAATGTTTAGGACGCTCTCTTGACTAGGTTATACCTAGTTTTCGGCCTTTGTAAAGGCTAGCTTGATTGAGTTGAGTGAGTAGTTGCGAGCATAATCTGATTGTCAATTAACTTTTAGAATTTGATGATAGGAATTGCATTGAACGTCTAACTTGAACTAGAAGCAAGATTATTCCTCACTTGTTTACATTCATATTTTATCTTTTGATTTTTAGTATTTTTCTAAATTCATCAAACCCCCGTTTTATTGCTTTAGTAGTCAAGGTTAGTTAAGAAATCATTAGAATTAAAACCTTCCCTGAGGATCGACCTCTTACTTCCCCTTTAACTACGAACTAGTTTTAATAGATGTATAAGTTTTATAAATATTGTTTGTTTCAGGCTAGGTAGAATTAACGACGCCTACCCAACAACCGAATAATAACATAAAATACTCTATCGAAATCCACTATCTCTTGACGCGTTAATTTTAGATTATCAAATCGACAATAGTAATAACATCAAACAAACAAAACTTAAAAATAAAGAAAAATGTGATGATTAGTAGTCAAAGCATGCTTCAAAAACACATACCTAAATATGACTATATTCTTTGTACAAGTTGCCAAAAGTAGGCTACAATAATTGTCTCAACGAAATACAATGACGGACTCAACTAGAACAACATCAAGCTAAATATAAAAATAATTCATTTAAAAAGTGGAAACTTTAATGTATTTTTTTTTTACTGAAGAACTATGAAAACTTTCATGTATTTATGGAGTTAAGAATTAGAAATATTCATGAAAAGAATACTACTTCTTAAAAGTACATGTATTTTTATTTGCATGGGAATTTTCATGTATTTATTAATTAGGAAAACTCATAAATACAACACTACTACTAATTCTCAAATTTAAATCCTCTTCTATTTTATGGAAAAACATGAAATTAATTTTACTTGAGCATTTCGTGTACATGGAGTTTAGCAAAAAAAACCATAAAGAGAAGACTACTACAACTTAAATAGCAATAAGTCAATCACCTTTAAAATTTTAGAAATGGAACTCCAAAGTCATGAAATTTATTTAGTTATATAGTACATGTTAAAAATAATTAGTTCATTTAACTAGTACAAATTTGTACAAATTTATTTAATTAGTACAAATCTAGTTCAACAAATTTAAATGCAATAAAATATCTATCACATCAAAGTAATATACTATAAATGTGGAACACATCTCCAAACATTTAAAGAAAACTATATAATGCAAATATTATAGGATTCACGAAAAAATATCCAATTCAACAAATTTAAATGCAATAAAAAAATCTATAAAAAACATGCAATTCATCACAAATCTTCTTCTTCTTCTTAGCTTATGTAGACACTAAAATGTTAAATCATGTACACTAAAATTTCCAGTTTCAAGCTTATGGAGACAATCGAAAAACGGAAAAACTAGGAAAACGAAAAAAGAAAAGAAAAAAATAACGTGGTTCGTACCTAGTTGTAGATGATGACGGTCGGCAAAAATCAAGCACACCGGACGACGACGGAGGGCACACTGGAAGAAGAAATTGAGCAAAATGGAAGAAAGAAGAAGGAAACTGTGGGTGACGGCTGCTGTAGGGTTTTAATTAACCCTCTCTCGATGGTCGGTTGGACAACCGTTGAGGTAAGTACCTTCTCCCAATGGTTGTTTAGGCCACCATAAGGATACCTCTAATAAAATTTCCCAAACCTTTTTTTAAAATTAACCCTCTCCCGATGGTCATTTCGAATACCATCGGGATAACTCTACCAAAAATTCTCCAAGTTTTTTAAATTGACCCTCTCCCGACCACCGTCGGGCGAAGTACATTAGCCCGACGGTTGTTTTACATACCATCAGGAGAAGTTAATAAATTTCTGTAACTTTTTTTTATTTAAATTTACCAACTCCCGACACTTCTATAACTGTCGGGCTAAATATCTTTTTTCGACGATTTTTTCACCCACTGTCGGGATAACGCTATAACATTTTCTAATACTTTTTTAATTTAACCCTCTCCCGATGCTCGTAAAACCGTCGGGATACGTACATTCTCCCGACGGTCGATTTAAATACCGTTGGGATAACTCTAATTAAAATTTTCCAACCTTTCTTTAAAACTTGACGCCTCGTCTATATCGTCGGGATAGACACTATCTCCCAACACCTCAATTTTAGCACCGATAGTGGCTAACAAATCTTTTTCCTTACGCAGTTTGTGCTAACGGTCAAAGAAAAAGGTGTCGAGATAGCCGATTTATTCCAACGTTAGTCAATTTTTTGTCGAGATTTTTTTTCTCTTGATGCCACAAAATAATGTCGGGAAAAATGAACTCCCCCAAAGCTTTTTTTTCGTCGGAAAAAGTTTCGTGGGGAAAAACCAAAATTCTTGTAGTGAGTGTTGCACAACATAGGACACTACAAGTGGAGGGAACCCTAAAGATTTAAGTGATGGGGAGCATAGATGGTGGATGGGTGCATAGATAGCCATGTGGATGCATACTTTAGGTGAAGAGAGGCAAGTGGACACATGATTATACCTTGAACTCAAAGGAGAAAACTACCCTTTGAGAAGAAAATGAAAACCAAAGAAAAATGAAATGAGGAAGTGTTGGATGCATAGGGCAAAAGTTGAACGTATAGGTGGACTTTATGGATTCCATTTTGAATCTATATTCTTTAAAAAAAAATCGAATCAAATCGGTCGATTCGGTCCAGTTTGATGGATTTGCATAAGGTTCCGGACATAGCTACCACTAAGTATATATTGGACGGGCCTTTGCATTGGGATAAGGTTTTCCCCAATGCAAATTAGACTTCACTCGGGAATATTTGTGCGAGAAAAGTCTAAGTTCTCTTGTATAGCATTGAATTTGTTGCATTTTCTTTTAAGTGAAAGGGAGAGAAATAAGGAAGGATGAGAAGAGGTGGGTTTTGAAGAACATTGGTAGAGGTTTGTTTTGCCACGCCAACATGGCGTTAACATAACTAATAAAAGCGTAGCTCAACTGGCATAGTGCTTGTACTATCAATCTCGAAATCTGAGTTTCGATTTCCTCACCCCACACTTTAATTACAATATCTTTCAAAAAAAATAATAATATCTTCAAAAAAAAGAAAAAAAAAACATATACATTGCATATGTTGTTCAATATATATGATGGCATATTATACAAGTTGTATTTTTCATGCACTTATTAAATATACCCTTGTTTTCTTCCATTGGGAATGACTTTGGGCCTCAAGCCCATAGCAAATGTAAACCGTTTTATTTAATTAATTCACAAAATTAATCTTTATTACAATTTTAAGATTAATTCTTCAATTAATTCGAAAACAGATTTTTCAATCAATTCTAAAATGGTCCTTGTTTTTTTTTTTTCCCCCTTAAAAACAACTCACGGTTTTGGTAAAAATAGAGAGAAATTTATTTTCTTCATCTTTGTTCTTAACTGGTTTCTAGGTAATTTTCTTTGATTCCAAGTCCCTTCTCCGATGAGTGCATGTCAGTGGCCAAGAGTTGTATTAACTTTGGGGAGTAACCGTCTTTGGCAATTTAGTACCAAGATCCCGCCGATTTTGCTTTGAAAACAGTGGATTCGTCCACGACAGAACAATTGATATTTGGTTTCTACATCTCCTTCTAGGCTTATTATTGATTATTGCTATCATTTATGAGACAACAATTTTCAAATTTTTAGAGAAACTTCCCTTACTTTCGTAGGTTTTGAAAATAAAACTGTTTGTCAAAAGTTCATAACTATGAAAAACTTCCCTTACATGCTTCTTTTGGTATTAATATTATTATATATATTTTTAAAAGGAAATTTGAATGGTAACGAGAGTTGAAATGGTAAACTAGGCCAAGCATTTGTGTACAATAATAACTCATTAGGCTATTAATGTAAAAAGTAAAAAAAAAAAAAAAAAGAAGTTTAAATAGTTGTGTAATTATACCTCACTACAAGAAAGATAAAAAATTTTTAGTGACAACAAAAATAATGTTGCTAAATGCTAATTGTAGTGACACATTAAAAAACATGTCGCAAAAACAATTATTAACAACCACATTAAACAATGTCACTAAAAGTTTCTGCAACATATTAACCTATGTCACAAAAAGTTAATAATTTTTAGCAACATATTGTTGCATCATTAAAAAAAAAAAAAAAAATCTTTTTTAAAAAAGAAAAAGAATGAAATTGAAAAAAAGGTTAAATTATAAAAAAAAAATGTCCTTGATCTTTACACTTTGTGTCAAAATACTTTGAATTTTAAAAGTTTCAAAAATACCCTTAAACTTTCAAAAAGAGTTCAAACAATACCTTTGCCGCTAGTTTTAGATAGAAACCATTAAAGTTTTGTTTCAAAAATACCCCTAAACTTTAAAAAACTTTTCAAAAATACCTTTAAGTTAATAAAAATCTTAAAAAAATACTTTTGCCGCTAGTATTGAACAAAAATCGTTAATTCTTCGTGACAAAAATGACTTTAAAAATTAAAAAAAGTGCTCTTTCAAGTTTTCTTAAGTTCGAAAAAATCAATTTTAAAATAAATTTTGTAGATATCCTCACTTTTTTTTTATATAAGTACTCTCATATTTCTCTTAATTTTCCAATTCTTAGCTTACATCAATGTTCTCAACAACCAAATGATAAACAAAAAATTTAAGTTAAAACATAAAATACCAAAAAAATTCACAAAATTCTAAAATCAAAATCTCCTCTTGAAACATACAAAAACGATAAATAGTCAAATAAAAAAAGTATTGAACTATTTATCATACATATAGGTACTCTCATATTTCTCTTAATTTTCCAATTCTTAGCTTACACCAATTTTCTCAACAACCAAAACATACTAAAATGTTGTGACGCCGAAGGCCCCCTCATGAAGTGCCTTGGAGAGCAAGTTGGAAAAAGTGCCTCTTCATGCATGCGTATCAAATGGAGAGTGATGCAGCGCCACAGGGCAGAACTACAATACTTGCCTAGTGTCACGATCATGCTTGTCCAGGGCCTGTTGCCCATGGTCGTATGCCTAATCCAACCCCTTTTATCATGTTTTCATGTAATGTATTATATTAGTTAAGTTAGTTTGCTTTTCTTGTATTTTTGTTGTAAGTGACCGCTCGCCCTTTTGCATATACAAGGGTGTTAGTTGGCCTTTTGTTCAGAATGCACTATATGGGGATAAGACTAATCATCACTTCTCCATACCAGAAATAGTACATTATAAAGCCGTTGTTGTTGCTCACTGCTTTCTAGTCTACTACAATCTCTCTCTCTACTCATATACTAAAAAATGCTTGTGAAAACCTTTTTCTCCAAACCTGTTTTCTAAAACCATTTTTCCTAAAACGGGGGTGGAGGTTGCGAGAGGCACTTGGTGTGCCATCGGCATTCCGTATTCGGATTGGCTGACTTATTCGTGAGCGGGAACAAGTGTCGCACAATTGCTAAGAGAAGCTTCCAAAAGTGCGATTGTGACAGTTGGTATCAGAACCAAGTCGGCTCACAAAGGAAAAAATCAGTAAACATGTCGGTGACAAAGAACTTGAAGAAGTCCCATGTGGATAGATTGGTAGAGATGGAAGAGCTACTTGAGAGAAATCCTTGATAGTATTCGTTTCTAGGAAACTCAGTTGCAAGAAGTTGCCCAAAAAGCCGACGGAATTGATGCAGTAATTGGCCAGCAAGATGGGTTACCCGTCAGAGAACTGATGATGAGGGTGGAGACCCTAAAGACAAAGGCTACACGATCCGGCAGTTTTGAACATGGGGATAGCTCATTGGGCTTTATTGCCCACATAGAGGAGCGCGTCGAAGAGTTGGACGGTTCCCAGAAAACAATAATTCAGATGGTAACTGATATGTTTGAAGACTTATGATCGGCCCTTGACGTCGCCAGAGCCGAGATTGCGGATATGAGTGGAAGGGTGAATCTCACCATCCGAGCTGTAGGAAACCAGGCTCCACCTAGGGGAGCTGCAAGTGAGTAGGATAAAAAATCCCAGAACAAAAACCCTTCTATGGGGTGCAGGAAGTGAAGGCTTTAAAGAACTTTATCTTCTACCTTGAGCAATACTTCAAGTTGACGAACACCATGAAAAAGGATTCGAAAGTCACACTAGCGACCATGCATCTAGCTGAAGATGCAAAGTTGTGGTGGAGATCATGATTTACGGATATATAAGAAGGGCGGTGTACGATAGATATCTAGGATAAGTTGAAACAAGAACTTCGTTCGTAGTTCTTTCCTAGGGCAACATCAGGGATTATGTGAAGCAATTTGTGGGACTTATGTTGGACGTATGTGATATGTCCGAGAAAGACAAAGTCTTCTGTTTTGTCGAAGGGCTGAAACTGTGGACAAAGTCAAAGTTGTATGAATAGAGAGTACAAGATCTCCCCTCTGCCTATGCGGCAACGGAGCAGTTATATGATCTTAGCACAGACTCTCAAGACGTGAGGAAATAGCCAACTTCCTCAAATGGAAGGAACAGAAATAGTCGTTCCAACCCTCTCAGACTTGGAGGAGGAGACAAGAACACCGGGGGGGACCATAAGTCCTCCCAACCAAGATCAGGGAACAATTGGCGAGGGCCACCACAACAGTATAACAACTACAATCGTACACTATCTTGTTTCATATGTAGAGGACCACACAGAGCGGGCGAGTGTCCGAATCAAACTGCTTTTCATGCCTTCCAGGCCACGTTGGCCTCAAGCTCAGAAGACAAGTCTGAAAAAGGCGAATCGGAAATTGAACCGGCTGCAGAGAGTGAAAACCCCAAGATGGAGGCATTAAAATTCTTATTTTCACTCCAAAAGAAGATAGGAAAGACGAAGGAGCCGTTGGAAAGAGGACTCATGTATGTGGACGCTTGGGTCAACCAGAGATCAGCCAAGAGAACCATGGTCGACTCTGGAGCAACCCATGACTTCATGACTGAAACAGAAGCCTGTCGCCTAAACTTAACCTGGGAAAGAGACGCAGGGAAGATGAAAGACGTGAACTCTGTGACCCTGTCTATTACGGGGATAACAAAGAGAATGCTAGTGAAGTTAGGGGACTAGAAATGCATTGCTGACTTTATAATTGTCAAGATGGATGACTTTGACATAGTGTTGGGGATAGGATTCCTACTCAAACACAAAGTTATACCGATTTCCCTCACCAAATTCTTAGTGATTGCAGGATCTACACCCACTGTGGTTCAAGCCAGTATCAAACAGCCGAACGGGGTAAGAATGATCTCAACCCTTCAACTGAAAAGAGACCTTGCCCATGATGAACCCACGTTCATGGTCATTCCGATTGAATCAGTTGAGACCACAGAAGAGAAAGTCCCCCGAGACATTCTATATATCTTGGAAGAGTATCGTGATGTCATGCTCGAAGTTTGCCCAAGTCCTTGCCTCCACGAAGGAGGATCGATCATGAAATCGAGCTACTACCAAAGGCGAAGCTGCCCGCCAAGAATGCATATCGTATGGCCCTGCCAGAGTTGGACAAACTCCGAAAGCAGTTAGACAAGTTGTTGGATGCAAAGTTTATTAGACCAGCAATGGCCCCCTATAGAGCCCCCGTGTTGTTTCAAAAGAAGAAGAACAGAAGCTTTCAGTTATGCATCGACTATCGGGCTTTGAACAAGCTTATAGTTCGTAATAAGTACCCCCTCCCTATCATCACGGACTTATTTGATTGGCTCCACGGTGCTAGATACTTCTCGAAACTGGACCTACGGTTGGGGTACTATCAGGTTCGAATTGCCAAAGGAGACGAACCCAAGATGACCTGCGTTACGAGGTATGGAGCCTTCGAATTTCTTGTGATGCCCTTTGGCCTCACCAATGCTCCACGGTGCTAGATACTTCTCGAAACTGGACCTACGGTTGGGGTACTATCAGGTTCGAATTGCCAAAGGAGACGAACCCAAGACAACCTGCGTTACGAGGTATGGAGCCTTCGAATTTCTTGTGATGCCCTTTGGCCTCACCAATGCTCTGACAACCTCCTGTACTCTGATGAATCAGATGTTTCACAAATACCTCGACAAATTTTTTGTAGTATATCTGGATGCTATCATGGTCTATAGTGCTTCAATGGAAGACCACCGATACCATTTCCAACTAGTCTTCAAAAAACTGAGAAAAACCCAACTATATGTAAAGAGAGAAAAATGCTCCTTTGCTCAAGAGCACATAAATTTTGTTGGCCACGTGATTGAATGTGGTCGGATTGGCATGGAAGAGGGTAAAGTGTATGTTATCAAAGATTGGAAGGTGCCGACATCCGCGACATAATTACGATCCTTCCTTGAACTAGCCAACTACTATAGACGGTTTGTAGAAGGATTCTCCAGAAGAGCAGGACCATTGACTGAGCTGTTGAAGAAAGATAATCATTGGAGTTGGACTCCTGAATGTCAAGCCACCTTCGAGGCCTTGAATAAAGTGATGATCGAAGCACCGGTCCTCGAAATTGCTGACGTGACCAAACCTTTTGAAGTCGAGACTGATGCTTCTAACTTTGTGTTGGGTGGTGTTCTTCTTCAAGACGGACATTCCATCGCATATGAGAGCAGGAAACTGAATGATGCAAAACGGAGGTATGCCGCCTCTAAGAAGGAGATGTTGGCAGTAGCTCATTGCTTGGGGGCCTGGAGACAGTACCTCTTAGGGGCCAAATTCGTAGTCAAGACAGACAACAGCTCCATTTGTCACTTTTTCAACCAGCCAAAGTTATCATCGAAATAGGCATGGTGGCAGGAGTGTTTAGCAGAGTTTGATTTTCGATTTGAGCATAGACCGAGGAAATGCAATCAAGCAGTTAATGCCCTTAGCCAGAAGAGCGAGCATGCGGTCCTGTGCATGTTCACACACCTGAAATCAAGTACGTTGAATGAAATAGTGCACGAAACTGTCAAGACACACTTGGCAAATGATACATCGGCGCAGGCCATTATGCAGTTGGCCAAAGAGAGGAAGACACACCAATTTGGGTGGAAGACGACCTATTGTACACCAAGGGCAATTGCCTCTATATTCCCCAATCTGGGGAGCTACGAAGATCGTTGATGAAAGAATGTCACAACACACCATGGGCAGGACATAACGATTGGCAGAGAACTTATGACCTCTTAAAATAAGGTTACTATTGGCCGAGACTTCGAGACGTCGCCATGCAATTTACCAAGACTTGCCTTGTCTGCCAATAAGATAAATTCGAAAGGGTTAAATTAGCGGGTCTGTTGGAACCCTACCAGTGCCCTTTAAACCATGGGAGAGTGTTGTTGGTTCGATATAGCAACCCTAGAGGGGAGGGGGGTGAATAGGGTTTAATTAAACTTTTTTTTCTAAATTAACCCAATTAAACTAATTAATACACTTTTTATAAATAATAAGAAAAATTCAAATTATGCAACAAATAAGTTTACAAAAAATGTGATAATTTAATTCTATCAAATTTTAGCAAATAAATAAGAACAAACTAAAACATACAATAAATTGCTTAAATTAATTGCAAAAATAAAAAGGAAAGAGTTAGAGAAGAAGACACCGTAATTTTTATAGTGGTTCGGTTAAACTCGACCTACTCCACTCCTCAAGCGCCTCTTGGGAATTTGAATAAAATCTTTCCAACTCTTTTCACGGATTAGAGCTCAACTGTTACATCACCACTCCTTTTACGGATTCAAGAGCAAACCCGATGCTTTCCATGGTTTAGGATCAAACCGTTACAAATGTTAGAATTTTTTAAGAACACAATACAACTCTCACTAGAGTGGATTTACAAGTTTAAGCACTCAACAAGTTTATCCTCACAATACAATAACACTTTCTCAAGAATAAGATGAAAAGAAAAAAATTGGGAACTTAGAGAGAGCAACAATGGAACTTTTGAGTTTTGGAAGATTATGAAATGTAAAATTTGTTTGTTTAAAATTTGGAGAGAAAGATGGTTTATATAGAGATGGAAAAATTTTTAAAAACCACAATTAATTTGGACCATTGGATTTTGGGAAAGAAAAATCAATGGTGGAGATTTTAAACTAAACTAGCCATTAGATATAAACAAAATATCATATTAAATTCCTTTTCTTTTGAAATTCATTTTCTTTTTAAAATTAATTCTCTTTAAAGTCAATCCAAAAATAAATAACATACCATAAAAATAAAAAACATACCATGTGTAAAAAACTAGCCGTTAGACACAAACATAAAATAATATTAAATTTATTTTCCTTTTAAATTTCTTTTAAATTTCAATTTTTTTTTATTTTAAATCAATCTAAAAATCAAAAGTCCATCATATGTTAATCTCTTAATGATCCACCATTCAACCAATATGCTACCACATGTCTACATGCAAATGGTCTAGTTATGCCACGTCATCCACTACGGTATTTTCTCTATAGATTTAATTCGGTCATATTGTCTTTGTTTTAGCTCCGATTTGAGTGATTCAAGAGGTGTTGGAATCGTTGTTCCGAGCTCTACGCTATGGATATATTAAAACACTAAGATTTTCAGTAATTAAAAATTGAGTTTGTTATCATCAAAACATTGATTAATTAATTAATTAAAATTAATTAATTTGAGATTAAGAGCCAAAAAGCCAACAAGTGTGTCCCTCGACTTTATCACCCATTTGCCCAAAGTTGGAGAGTTTGAACCAATCCTTGTTATTATCGACCTGGTTCTCAAAATACGCCACATTTATCCTAACGTCGAAGATGTGTATAGCTGTGATGATTGCCTAACTATTCTTCAAACACATCGTGAAATTATGGGTGTCCTCGTGAGCATCGTTAGTGATCGGGACGAGAGATTCACTGGGATCTTTTGGACAGAATTGTTCAAGATATTGGGATCTACGTTGAACATTTCCTCTAGCTACCATCCCCAAACAAACGGCCAAACGAAATGCTTTAATAGCAAGCCCGAGGAATATTTGCGTCACTTTATCGACGTTAGACAAAAGAACTGGGTCTAGTTGTTAGATGTTGCTCAGTTTAGCTTTAACAGTCAGCAAAGCTCCGCAACTGGAAAGACGCCCTTCAAGATAGTATGCGGCAGACATCCACTCATGCCACATCTAGTGGACCATCCCTATGCGAGCAAAAGCCATCAGGCGCATAACTTCACCAAGGAGTGGAGTCAAGCCTTTTAGATAGCTTGCGCCTATCTAGAAAAAGCGTCAAAGAGGATGAAGAAGTGCGCTAATAAGAAGCGTAAGCCCCTCGAGTTTCAAGCTGGGGACATAGTGTTGATCAAGCTGTGACTAGAACAGTTCCGTTTTCGAGGCCAGAGAAACCAACGTCTAGTATGAAAATACAAAGGGCCAGTGGAAGTGATTAAGAAGGTCGGGAAAACCTCGTATAGGGTTCAACTACCCTCATGGATGAAGATCCATCCTGTCATCCATGTGAGTATTCTGAAGCCTTATCACCCTGATCCTGATGACGAGCAACGAAATATGTTGATGTGCCCACCTGTCACGATGAAGAATTCAGTTGAAAAGAAAGTCGCACAAATTTTGGATAGACGTACTCGCCATATCGGAAGACCAAAACGAGAACTGACAGAGTTCTTGGTAAAGTGGAAGGACCTCCCTGACGAAGAAATCAGTTGGGAGCGCGTGAAAGACTTGAAGAATGCAGCTTCAGTGATTGCCGAGTTCGAGTAGGGTCAGTTGACAGGGACGTCAACCAATTAAGTGAGGGAGAATGTCACGGTCATGCTTGTCCAGGGCTTGTTACCCATGGCCGTATGCCCAATCCAACCCCCTTTTATCACGTTTTCATGTCATATATTGTATTAGTTAAAGTTAGTTTGCTTTCCTTATATTTTTGTTTTAAGTGACCGCTTGCCTTTTTGCATATGCAAGGGTGTTAGTTGGCCTTTTGTTCATAATGCACTATATGGGGATAAGACTAATCATCACTTCCCCATACAAGGAGTAGTACGCTATAAAGTCGTTGTTGTTAGTCATTACTTTCTAGTATACTACAATCTTTCTCTCTCTACTCATTTACTAAAAAATGCTTACAAAAACCTTTTTCTCCAAACCCATTTTCTAAAATCGTTTTCCCTAAAACGGGGGTGGAGGTTGCGAGAGGCACTCAATGTGCCATTGGTGTTCCATATTCGAATTGACTGACTGATCGTGAGCGGGAACAAGTGTTGCACAATCGCTAAAAGAAGCTTTCGAAAGTGCGATTGTGACACTTAGCAGACTGTCTCTATGAATGGCGTAGGGCACAAGTGTCGTAGCACTTGCATAATGTCATGCCTTCCCTTGTTTGATTTCACCGTTTTGCCTACCGTTGCTTGCTAATTGTTTCATTTAAAGTCCGAATTGCATCCAAAACATCCCAATGGCTTCTTTTGCTTGATAACCTATCTAAGAACTAAAATAAATATTGAATTCCTAAAAACCAACATGATTTAGGTTGATACTTTTTTTTATTTGACTATTTATCTTTTTGGTATGTTACAAGAGAAGATTTTGATTTTGGAATTTTGTAAATTTTTGTGGTATTTTATGTTTTCACTTAAAATTTTGGTTTTTATTTTGGTTATTAGAAAATTGGTGGAAGCTAAGAATTGAGAATTTAAGAGAAATATGAGAGTAGCTATATGAAAAAAATGAGGATATCTGTATAATTTATTTTAAAATCGGTTATTTTCAAACTTAAAAAAACATCAAACAAATTGATCGGAGCATTTTTAATATTTTAAAATTTTTAAAGTCATTTTTGTCACTAGGATTTAATGGTTTTTGTTCAAATACTAACGGTGGAGGTTTTTGTGAACTTTTATTAAGTTAATGTATTTTTTAAATGTTTTGAAAGTTCATATGTATTTTTGAAACAAAACTCAGGGGGCATTTTAGGCAAGGAGTTGGTTGTTACTGTTGGGTTAATAGCATGTGTTTGAGGTATAAACTATTTTAGTTCGGGAAGGAAATAGTAAATATTTTAGCAAATAATAAAAAAAAAATTATGAATGTAAAATAATAAAATTGGTAACTAATGGGGTTTTTAAATAGTGTTAGTCGTAGCTAATTGAAAATTTTAAAATAGTATTTACTATAGGAGGTAGTTATTATAGTCTTATGATAATCATTGCCTCAAATGCTCCCTGACGGTTTTCTTCTAAAACTAACCGTATGAGTAATTTTTTAATTTTTTTTTTAAAGTTTTGGTAATTTTGAAACTTTTGAAACAAACATTTTTTATCCAAAGCTTAAAGTTTAGACGACATTTTTTATAATTTAACAAAAAAAAAAAAAAAAAAATTAAACCCTCATTTTCATTTCCCTCCCTTCCTTTGGCCTTTTCCCTTCGTTTTTCGCTCCCAAACAAAATTCCGTTGCTCCCAAATGTTTTGTTCTCTCTCACACAAAAATGAAACATTTCATCTTCTTCTTGATTTCATTTTGCCCACAACATCGATTGCTCTACTTTCTTAGAATTTCCTCTGAATTTCAGTTGATTTCCAAACAATAGCAAATTTGAAAATCATAAAGAATGGCCAAAAGGGCATCTCAAGGAGGGTGGAGAAAATGAGGAGGTGGTGACACTAGTCGAGGCGATGGCTACGATGGTGGTGGAGGTGGACAGAGATGGTTACGGTGGTGGACGTGACAGTGGTTGCGGAGGTGTGGTGGCGGCGGCTCCCATTGCTCTCGTTTCTATCTCTACTCAAACCCTAGTCGACTTCTATATTTTGGTTCTAAATGGTGGGGGTGTTTTTTTCGATCAATGGATTGGCTCGAAGATACCCTGTGCTTCATTAATTTAAACCCATGTTCTGATTTTGTGTGTGCATTAATAATAGGATCCGATTTTCAGGTACCCAATTTACCCATTCCAATGGGGAAAACTATGTACACTTTTATCTTCATTTCAAGGTACAGAATAAATGGTGTGTGTTTTGGGTTGATCTTTACATTTAGGGAATCATAAATGATATAATTGAAATATATATATGTATAGATATGGACGTAGTGGATGAATTTGAGTGTGGAGAAAGGAAGAGAAAAGAAGCGGAAGAAATTTCGCTTCACTAATTTGAGGATGAATTTAAGAAGCTCTTCACTTCCATCGAGTTCAAGTGCACTCTCTGGTCTTTCCCCTCTACTCCTAACAATCAAGTCACGTTTAATTGTAAGTTTTTATGATTTCATTTTTAGGATTTTTCCTCTATCTGTAAATGGTCGTGTTACGGATTCATATTAATCTAACTTACATGAAATTACTTGTGTCAGGTTTAACTTAATCTGTATGTTTTGGGTTATTGCATGAATTGTCTTCCCATGTTGAAGGAATGTAGTTTTATGGGTTTGATTTCATTGTTTTAATTTGACCCCATTTCTTGTTCCAATTAAAGAACTCAAATGCTTTGTGTGCTGAATTTGAAATGATGAACTTGAATATCTCTGTTGGTCTTGAACTGAGGAAGACTGAACTTATGCTTAAATGCTTTAAATGATATCAGATATAAGTGCAATGCTGGAAACTTGGTGGGGTGAGTGAGTTACTTACTATTGTTAGGTGCAAACAATAGTAAGTAACTATATTGAACCTTTTAAGATGGATATCTCTTCCAAAGTCCCGCCATAGAAACTCTTACCAAAATAATTTCCCTCTAAAGGCTCCTAACTTTTGGTTTTAATTAGTTCATCTCCATCTTTGAACAGATTCTAAATTTTTTATTAGTTTGATAGACTTGTTTGTAAGTAAGTTTTCATTGAGCCATTTATAGTGTCTATTGAATTCATTTTAGTTCACGAGTTTCAATATCTAATTGATTTTACCTTTTTTAATTATAAGTTGAGTTGTTTGTGTTTAATCAATGGTGATAGTGATGAGCAAGCTACTTTATGGCTCTATTCAAGTAGAAGCCCATGATGGATCAAAATGCAAAGCTCTTCTAGTGGTTGAATGTGAGTACTTTATGATTGTTTTGATTAGCGAAAGTTTGATGAGTTTATATATATTTGATGCTAAATTTTTTTATATGATTAAATCTACCTTATTTATTAGTTAAGTTTAAGTTTTTGAGTTGATGATGGATATAATGTTGTATTAAATTAGGATATCTTATGCTCAAGTGTTCAAATGCCTTAATGTCATTTCATTGTCAATTAATATTGATTTAGTTAATTTACAGGTTTAGTTCATGAATTTTGTATTGTGCTCAAGTGTTTGATCTTAGGTGTTTTTGTGAATGACTAAATTAGTTTGTGTTCGTAGGTTTGTGTTCATCTTTCTAGAATTAATCATTAGTTTCTATGTTGATGTTGAGTGTTTGTTCTTAAAGAAGATAAAATTCTGATAGAAATTATATTGAACAAACATTTAGGGCGGAAGTAGGAAGGCATTGAGTTCAAGTTGGATGTGGTGAAGCCAACCACTTCATTAGAAAAAACGGTAGATGTGAAATTGGCGATGGGATTTCATGAAGCTAAAAAAGATAATTATTTAGGGTAGACAAGTAATTTTAAGGTTTTAGAGTCATGTAATTATTGTAGTTACTAATTTCGTTTATCTTTGTAAGTTAAATATAGCTTGTGGAGAGATGAATAATTATATTTCTTTTGTCGAAGTGAATTAGTTAATTGTTATGTTTGAAGAAAGTTAAGTTGTGTATACAAATATCAGATTACTTTTATTATACCCATATAAATATTGTTAGTTAGCCTTCTTTGATGTCAGGCAATATCACTATAATGTCGGTTTTCGACTGACATTATAACCTAGTTTTGTATTAGTGATAACAGGTTTATATATTAAATTGAATATTATTTTTTAATTAATGAAATACTTTTATTGATGCTTACATATGTTGTAAAAGGTATTTGCAATGACCATTGACCCATCTTTAGCAATAGTTTTATGTTGCTAAAACTTAACTTTCAGTGATAAAACTTGTAACGTCACTATATAAGACAAATATGAACAAATAATGTATTGCTAAAAGTGAGTTTTCAGTAATGTGTACGCATTAGTAAAAGTTTGTCTTTTAGCGACGCATGTTGAATATGTCACAAAATCTTTTAGCTATGTAACTATAATGACATTCTTAACGACACGTCTCAACGTTGCTCATACTTTTAATGGTGCTTTTTTACTTTTAGCCACATGTTTTATTTGCTACTAAAAGTTGTTTTCTTGTAGTGCCTATTTATAGACTACGTGTGGAAAACTTTAAAAGATTAAGGGAGTATCTAGCCCAAAGAGTTGGAGTTTAATCTATCCCTTGTTTGGTTCTAGGAGTTTCATAAATCTCACAATTAAAAAGCCATTAATTTTATGGTTTACTAACTCCTTATTGTTGTTTTGTGTATATGATTGAATAATCAGAATATAATTCGCATTAATTAGGACGATCTTTACAATGGTGAATGGAGGAATAAATAGACAATGAGAATACATTATGGACCTAAAAACTTCACAACTTTACTCCTTGTCCCGAACATTCGAAAATATTGAAAAATTAATGTAGAAAAATTGGAGGGAGATTATTTGTTCATTAATATGGGAAGCATTACAAAGATAAATGCATGCTTGATTCGCATTTAGAGCAACAAAACGAGGATTAGAAGCAAAATAAATAAGTCAAAGCTCTGGAGTTTGTTCTTCCCATTTCTTAATGTGCAAGCTTGCTCTCTCTGCCTGTAAATTAATCAATACAATCAGAACAGTATATCTGGTAAATCTCAAAACTTTGTGTTTAATAGTCAATTCAAATTTAATTTATATTGTATGACCTATTCAACATTTTTCTAAATATACAAATCTACTAGCAACCGAATTGAAAACTCAGAAATCCGTTAGACATAAAATTTAATTTTATATCAAAATTATTAATTAATTTTTTTAAAAAAAATTGAACATACCAGTATCTTATCCGTCATAAAATTGAAAGTTCAAAAAGTTTATTAGACAATTTTAGAATTGAGACCTTTTAGACATTAACTTAAAAATTCAAGAATTAAACTTACACTTAAGATGGTATGTTTTAGTCCTTTAACAAGGGTGCTACTCAGTCTTTCAATATCAAAAACTTTCCATCAGTAATTGATAAATGTCTATTCGTATCTATCATTGATATATATTGACATTTTGCTATATTTGAAAATAATTTAAACAATTTTGTCATTTAAAAAAAATTACCCTATCGTTAATGTTCTATGTTGTTATTATTTTTTAAAAAATAATCTCTTATAGTTTACCTCCTTGTTCCAATCGCATCGAATAGTCATAATGCACAATATCAATGTTTGAATGGCCGTGCCACCAAATATCATTCCAGCCCATATGCCCTAATCAAATATATCATTATTAGTAACATGAAATTTAATACAATATAGTTTGAAATTTTGCAAAGTTTTAAGAGGAGAAAAAAGAAAATTACCTTAACTCCAAGGTTGAAGCCCCAACCCATGAGAAAGCCAAGAGGCAATCCAATTAGGTAATAACATCCTAAATTCACATATGCAACATATGATTGCCATCCCGAACCAACTGCCACCCCTGTCCAATTTTATTTTTACTCACAATTTTTAGGAACAATTGCAAATATAGACATTGAATCAAAGTATTAGCAGATATAACATAATGTAAAAAAAATTACAAATATGACCAAATTTAAATAGTTTATAAGTGATAGATCATATTACTGGTAGGAGTCTTTCGCTGATAGATTTGTCTATATTTGCAATTTTTTTTAGATGATGTTATACGCTTGGTTATTATTCTTAAAAATACTATCAATTACAATTACCCCAATTTTTATTATAATTCTATATTATATTCTATTTTTTTAAAAAAATAAAAAATAATGTTTAAATTTTATTTTTGTCCTTGAACTTTGAATAATGTTCTACTTTGACTGCAAAATTTTTAAAATATATCCCTAAACTTTGAATAATGTTTTATTTTGGTCCTTAGTATACTAAGAGTTTGTTAACTTTTTAATAAAATGACGAGATGACTTGTATTTTTTGAAGACTAAACTACCAAATAAGTGTTAGAGAGTTTCAATTTTGAATAAGGTAGGAAAGTGGGGGAATTTAAAAGATATTTTTAGTTCAAAGTTTTGGTCATTCGGTATTTTGACATGTTGATCGTTAGACATTTTACTTCACCTTCATCTAACTCAAAACATCTAGACTCTAGTCATCTCCCTCACATTTGAGTTAAAAAGTTTAGTACTAAAAAAAAAAAAAAAAAAAAAAAAATTATGATGGTAAAGAATGAAATAGAAAGGAAATGATACCAGAGAGAACAGGTTGAACACTGTTGAGTAAGACGGTGAATGCGAGAAGGATAGTCAACTTCTTTACTTCCTTTAGAACTACTTCACTAGAAGTGAATATGAAAGAAATTTGAGTGTCGAATGTCATAATGATTATCCAGAAAAATATCCCAATTATGACTGATGTCCCAACCGCCACCATTGTTGCAAATTTTGCTCCTTTTCCATTTCCAGATCCCAGCTCATTTGCTACTCTTACTCTATCCATCATCACAACATTTTAACCAAATATCAATCAGTTTACACATTCTAATATACACAACTCAATGTTTTGTTAATTTACTTCTTTTCCAGCTTTAACTCAATTAATACACAACGCTACTTAAACTGTACCTCTCTCAAAGGAGTAACAACTTCCAATCTCTTCCTCCTCTCTATTGAGAGTTGTGACCAAAATTCGATATTAACTACTTCACCAGCATATTTTATAAGACCTACAATTGTGTAGATACGTGAATAGTTTTATTGTCCTTTTTAACACTCTAATTTCTAGGAATAAGTGTTTGGATTGATTAGAGGAAAAAAAAAAATGTTAAAATTAAACATTTAAAAAGTTAAACCAAACATACTCTAAGTTAACCATAGACTGAAAAGCAATTTCAAGTTCAATCATTGTATTCCAATCGTCATTAACTGTATTGAAGAGGAGAATTAGTATGTTTTAGTTATATTTAGATTAGACGTTAATTTAGACTAGTTAGTGTTTAATTAGATTTAATTAGTTAATCTTGTTGTTATTATTATTATTATTATTATTTTGTAGGATACAAACCGTCAATTTAGGGTAATATGGAGATTTTGATATAATTTCAATTTTAATGTGGAATTTGTGTTCTTTTAGAGCTTTTCTAACCTTAAAAGATGGACTTTTCTTGCTTAACCATGGATTTAACCTAAATATTTTAACCCGTTGCATCAATAAGTTCTATATGGAAATGAATAATCAAGAATTCCATATTACAAACTTTAAATTGACTATTTAGTCTAAAAAAATAACATAATTGATTAATTAAATCTAATTAAACACTAATTAGTCAACAGTCCAATAATTCTCATATATATATATATATTAAATATCTTTTTACAATAAATTAGAACCTCTCTCTTCAAACCCAAACACGATTTTCATCATTGCTTCATAGATCAGAAAATCCCATCATTTTTTACCTTTCTGAAAACCCAATTATTTTTTTTAAAACCTAATTAGATGATAGCGAATAGTCACTTTCAATTTAATATCATGAAATAAATGCTACTTTTAAGTTACATGTATCATCCAAATTTTATAAATTCTGTTTGAATTACAAGTTTAATCCAAACATTTAAGTTTGTGAGAACAAGTCATTCAACTTTTAATTTTATGTTAAAATCTTTAAAGTTCGTTGTTATATCTAATCAGTTTATGTTTAAGATGTCCCTATTTGATATATTTTTAAAAAAAAAAATCAAAAACCTATTAAACACAAACTTGAAAGTTTTCAATTTTGTATTAGACCTAATATTCTAATTTAATTCCTTTAAATTAATTAATAAATGTTAATAGTCCAACCTAAGAATCAAATTAAAATTAAAACAAAATTTAGTGTTCAAAATTCCCAAAAACTTAAACCGAAGATAGGACAAACTCATCTTTCTTCTTTTTCTTAAATATTACTTATTATTTTGTTATGTTGTTGGAGTGTGCAACAAGAAGATAAGTTCAACCTAAGATAGGTTCAAATATTATCCTTCATTAATTATTAAGGCATTGGTCAGACAATTTATAAAAAAAAAAATTGACTAAAATGAATATTTATGGAATATATATATATATATATATTTAAAAATCCCTTTTCAAAATGGAAACAAAGAAATTTGCATGGCAAAGATAGGATGACAATGAGGATTTAAGATTGGTTTATCCACAAGAAAAAGAATTAAGAAATAAATGAAATAAAGAAGAGATTAGGAAACGTGAAGGCATGTGGTATATATATATATACAAATTGGACAACTAAATTTCAAACCAAACACTTCTCTTTCTCATCTCACCACAAAACCCTACAAACCCTTATCTTCTAAATTGTCCACCTCTTTCACCGTAAAATCACCCTCTAATTCATAATCTATTACGGTTCCTTCCACATCTGTTTGTTTTGTACGAATATTAGTAAGAATTTGGTTTAAAGAAACTGGACTCATGGGTTTGTAATTAGAGATGGCCATAGGATGGGATGGGATCGAGGACGCTATTCCCCATTCCCCATTCCCGTTCCCATTTCCCATTTCATTCCCCGAGGATCGGGGTGGGGATTCCCTGCGAGAATTTTTTCCCTTATACTATTTTTTCTAAAAAAAAGTCAATTAATTTAAATCACTAATGTGTACAAATTTTAATTAAATAATTAACTTTATCACTAAATTGTTTATTATGGTTAGTTTTGAATGACAATTTGAATTTAAAGATAAATTACTCAAATTTTGGTTTAAAATAACTAATTAATCTTTTTTAGTAGAAGAAATAAATATAAATCAAATTATTCACATATATAATCTAAATTTAAACATATTCATTATACTTCCAATAAATAATTAAATTTAAAATTTAAATTGTAATATTTATATAATAATAATAACAACATATCATTAGATAACTATACTAAATAAATATGTAAAAGCTAATCAGGGCAGGGCTGGGGACATTTCCCATCCCCGCTCCCGCTCCCGCCCCCAGAAATTTTTTCCCCCATTCCCTATCTAATCAGGAAATTAGACATCTCTATTTGTAATGTGTTGTAATTCTAAGCGCATATTTGGATCGAGGGTTTTGGGTCGGTTGATAATCCCGGTTAAATTTCCATCCCAACGTTTTCAACTCAATCATCTTTTTCATCGTTTTCACGCTTTCTATTTCATCCAGCACCAACATTCCAACGTTCCAAATAAACCCAGATATCTCGAGATGCCTGAATATCTGTCTAAGAACTAGATTTTCGACCTTATCTTAAAGGAATACACTTACATTTAACTTGAGATTTAAGCCCACTGGTTCATCACCAATAATATAATATGACGTATGCAATGAGTTTGTTCCCCCAAGAAAAAAAGGAAGAAGAAGTAAATGCTAAATTTTCTGCCGGTTAACATAATTATATAAAAACTAGATATAGACGAGGATGGTTTGGTAGATCGCGGTTTGGCGCATGCGACGTCATGATCAAAATAAACAAGTGACCGATGATTTGCACATAAACAGTAATAAAATAAAACAGGAGACGAGACAAAGGGAAAGGACTAAAAATAGAGAGGGGGGGGGGGCAAATAAGTAAAATTACCCGGATCCGACGAAAAAGGCCAATGGGATCATCATTTCCCAGCCGTTGATCGTCATGCTGTTGAAAGAGGACAAATTGTACAATAATAAATATCGCTTTCATCATCAGCAAATACACACTACACAAATTCCAAAACATAACCCTCTAAACTCTCGAACAGCTTTTTCTTCCTAAAAGAAAATTTAGTTGATTATTATAGTCCTAAGTTATTATAGTTGTATTATAATGATTTGTATTTAGAATGAAGATTATTTTAATTTGAATTATAATAATATATGTTTAGAGTGTAAACTATTTTAATTTGAAAAAAAAAATAATAAACATTGTAGCAAAAAAAAATGATGAATCTAAAATAATAAAAATTATAGCAAATATTAAATATTTTAGCAAATGAGAATTTGAAATAGTATTAATTGAAGACTACGAAATAATATTTACTATAATAAGAGATGATTATTATAATCTTATAATAGTTATTGATCGAAACATCGCCTTAGTTTTTCTATATTGCCCTAGAACATGAGAAGAAATCATGATCACATTTTACGTCAATAACTATTTAGTCGATTTTATATGATATTAACTACATTTCTAAACTTTGATTTTTGTGGTGAATAAATTCTATAATATTAATACGTGTATGATAAATCTTACCGCTTTTAAATTTTGTATCCAATAGGTCAATAAATTTTCAATTTTGTGTTCATTAAATTCCGATTTCTTTTTTCTCTAATAAGTTCTCGACCTAATTGATATATTCTTTACAATTTACAAGCCTAGATACAAATCAAAGTTAAAAAGTTAAGAATCTGATTTATTAATTTTAAATAATTGTGAATAATAAAGATATTTTATTTTAAATGATAAAACTGTTGAAAATATTTTCAAGTATAGCAAAATGCTACTCTCTATCACCAATAAATTTCTATCACTATTATCTAAGGATAGAAGTTTATCGCGGTCTATCGCAATATCACTAATAGATAGTGATGTTTTACTATATTTGCAAGTAAATTGGGTTTGAAAATAACTCATTTCGTTAGTTATTTTTACTCGAGGGGATTAAATAAAGATTTTTAAAAGATTTAAGAATAAAATTTTTTAAAAAATATGAGGAACTAGAAACAAAGGTCAAATTTTTTAAGTAGATTGAGAGATGAAGAGAACAACTCCAATCAAACAAGGCAAAAAAATAATGACCACAGCATATTTAAAACGGGTCGTGAAATGGTTCAACATTTATTATCACTCCTTGCATGTCCTTGTCATACATTTATATCACTGGTTGTACTAGAATTATATATTTTTCTATATATTTAAAAAACAACGAAAATATTACAAATAGCTTGTATATTTTATGTTAAAAAAATAATATCAAAATGAGCACAACCCCATAAATTTTTAATTTCGTGTTTGTTTATCTAGTAGGTCAATTGAAGAATTTAAAAAAAAAATAAAATAAAAAAAAATTATTTACACAAAATAACAAAATTTTAATCTTTATTGATGGAGACTGATAAAAGTCGATCAGTATTTATCAGTATTATTTTTGTTATTTCTGTAAATAGTTTAACATTTTTTCTATATATGAAAATTCTCCTCGTTAAAAAAAGTAATTGAGAATTGATTTATTAGATATAAAATTCAATTTTATTTAACGAAACTTTAAATTTTTATTTTTATATTTAATAGATATGTGAAATAAAAAATATATATATCACATGGGTCAAGTACCTATTAAGTACAAAATAAAAATGTTTAGAGATCCATTCAACTAGAATTTAAAATAAAAAAATTTATTAGACACTTCTTTAAAGTTTAGCACCTTAATGGTACAAAATCAAAATTTTAAGTTTAAGACATATTTGACATAAAATTTAAAGTTTAAGAACATTGTCTAATAAATGTCTAACAGTGATAGACAATAATAAATTATAGTAATATTTTACTATTTATCATTAATAGACAATAATATTTGATTATATTTAAAAATATTTTTAGTAGTATTTACTATTTAAAATCATAACCTTGGTTTTAATTCAAATGAACGGAGTTTTGTTTTTTTTTTTTTTTTTTTTGTATAGCAACAAGTTTTCATTGCAAGAATCTCCACAAGTGAAGATTAAAATCGTACAATTAAATCTATTTTCTTTTAATTTTGTTTATATTTTTTTTATGTAAAAAAAATTAAATTCCTAAAGAAATTCTAGAAATAAATAAATAAATAAATTTAAAATTTATTTTTTTTTAAGTTTAGAAATTTAGCTTAATTTTAAGAATATTAATAAAAAAAGATAAAACAAATTAAAAAAATGTCTACTAAGGGTACGTTTTGAAGTGTTTGACGTCCACTCAAAATCAAATATATTTTAATAAATTTTTTATAAATATATATATATATATATATATATATATATATATATTTTGTCGGAATCAATCCAAACGTGTCTTAAATTAAAAATTATTAGAGGAGGGCGTGAGACTATGAGTATGAATGCTGAATAATGGATGAATTTGAAGTAATGGCCTGGCTTCCCCTTAAATGGATAATAAACAAAAGGGTAAGATTTGTTACCATACAGACAAAGCATCCACCGCAAGTTTAGCGTTCTGCAGATTCCCAGTCATCACTATCAATATTCTGTAATACCAATTCTCCAAACTGCAAAAATGCATTTCAATAAACTCAAATCAAATCAAAATCTAATCAACCAAACCAAAAAGGAAGATGAAAAATTAAATGAACCAGAGCATGATTCCAGAAGCAGTAGACAATTTGACGAACTCCCAAAGCCCAGAAAAAGCCTCAACGGAGAACCCAGTCCAAGTCCGAGGGCAGCCACCGCACACGGTGTAAAACAAAAGCCCGAACACCAAAACCCACCATGAAATGTTAATGGTAATGGCGGTTCCGAACAGCCCAAGCTTAAGCCCATAAACAAGCAACCAGCTCACCAAAATATGAACCACCAACGCCACTAACGAAACATAAGCAATCACTGCCGTCTTTAACTGACTCTGCAAGAATCTCTGTAAAGGAAACTGAATCGCAAAGCTGAAATGCAATGGAACAAACAGCACCGATACTTTCCCAGCCATCTCTGCCAAATCCGACGGCTGTCCTAAAAGCTTTAAAACAGGGGTTGAAAATATGTAAATGGGTAGAATCAAAATACAACAAAGGAGCAGAACAATCCAAGATCGCTGCATGTATATCCCCAACATGTGGAATTTCTTAGCTCCGTAAGCTTGTCCACATAGTGTTTCTAAAGCGCTGGCCATACCCAACTGGGAAAAAATATATATGTAAGTGAGAAAAGAAAACCAGTACTATTTCGTATGAAGAGAAGGTGTTCGATGAATTTACCAAGAGACCGAAGTCGAAGCCTACGATTACATTATTGGCGATGGACATTGCGGCAAGTTCTAGGTCGCCTAAATGGCCAGCGAAGGCTTGGGTAATGACCAACATGGAGTAGGTGGCGACACGGCTGAAGACTGCTGGACCGACGATGTGCCAAAGCTGCTTGGACTCGACCAAAATTCTTGTGGAGAGAGAAGCTCCATTAGCATCATGTTCCTCGATTGTTTGAGGCTTTGATTCCAGAAGGGGTACGTTGGATTCAGACATTTTGGGAGAGAGAGAGAGAGAGAGAGAGAGAGAGAGAGAAATGGGAAGTTGAATAAATAGAGGAAAAAGGCGGTGTTTGTTACGTTACATTCGTACAAGTGCAAGCAAGGATGACGGCCGCTGGCTGAGGGCTGCGTGTATTTTCGGCGTTACCATAATCACCCAATTATGGAATCCTTTTTACGATTAAGTACAATAATTAAATTTTTAGTTAAATTTTAAAAATAAAAATAAATTTTTAAAAACTATTCTTTTAACTCTTTAAAACTTGACTTGATTTTTTAAATTATTGATAAAATGTATGTAACAAAAGATAAAATTTCAATGTGGGAAGAGTATCTCTAGGCATAATTTTCAAAAACAAAAACAAAAAAATCAAATAGTTACGAAACGAAATCTAATTTATTTAGCTTTTAAAACTTGAATTGATAATTGATAAAAAATAGATAACAATACAATAAATTAAGAGGTTGAAGAAATGTCTACGAACTTAAATTTTCAAAAACTAGAAAAAACAATTACTAAACAGGGTCTAAAGTATCATTTTAATCTCTATACTTTGAAATTTGTTCAATCTAGTCGATGTTCAATTTTTAATTCTCTTACTTTTAATAAATCTTAAATTAGTCTTCCAAATTTAATTTTATCGATATGAATTAAATAATAATAATAATTTGTATGTTAAAAATACAACATAGGAATATATTTTCAAGATTTATAAAAAAAAAATAAATTGAAAGTGATTAAAAATGAGCGAGGGAAACAAAGGGAAAAGGGTAAAAATGGAGAAGGTACAAATGAGCTGACACCGGTGAAGGAGGCAGATGAATGAAATAGACTATGGAGAAAGTAAACAAATTGAAAACGTAACTCTCTAAAAGTGGGATGCTTCTTTATTTATTTGAAAAGTTTGTTGCCTTTCTATCTTTTGGTTTTGTATGCTGTCTCTTCCCCAAATTAATGTTTATATTTTCAATTTCATTGACTTTCTCTCCCTCTACATGTCTCTCTTCAACTTTTAAGCTAAATTATATAAATTAAAAACGCTCCTAACTTTACTACTTTACGTCAAAAATATAAAAAAAAGTTAAAAAAATGTCACTGCGGTTAGTTTTGGATCAAAGTTTTGTGTCGAAAATATCACTTAACCTTCAAAAGTTTCAAAAATATCTAAAATATCTTCACCGATAGTAAATGAAAAAATCATTAATATCTCGTTGCAAAAATTACTTTAAAATTAAAATAATAATAATAATAAATGTATCATTAATATAGTGATTAACTTGTTTGAAGTTTTCTTTAGTTTGAAAAGAATAAATTTTAAAACTAATTATACATATATTCTCATTTTTTTTCATACTGATACTCTCATTTTTCTCTTAATTATTCATTTCTTAGGCATACACCAATTTTCTCAGCAACAAAAATTTTAAATTTAAACATAAAATTCCACAAAATCGTACAATTCAAAAATCATAATCTACTCTTAAAACATATCAAAACTATAAGGACCTGTTTGAGAGTTGATATCCTATGTGGGGAGATAATATAGCTTCTATATCACCATTTGGTTCACTGATATACCATCTCCCCTTTTCACTTCCTTCAACATGTGCACAGTAACCCTCATTATTAACTCTCTCAACTTCTCCACCCCTACTTCCTATGTCTCCTCACTTCTCATATCCGATCGTCACTCTCGTCACTCCCTCCTCCCTTCCTATGACCCACTTACGTTTTTATTTCTTTATTCTTTTTTTGAGTTTATTTCATTATACTTCGGGTGTGATTTTTTTCCACTATATCCATTTTATTAAGAAATCATGGTAATTCAATCTAGTTATATACATCCATTTTTTACCTTCAATTTACATACATCGTTTTTTTCCTCCAATGTTTTGCGATAGAGTATATTAATTATTTATTATCTATAAATTATGTCCTCCAAGTTTTCGTTTTATTTGCTTAGTATATCAATTATTTACCTCTATAATGCCCATTAAAAAAATCACAATATTTTGGATTAAATCTTTACACACAATTTCTCAACAATATTTTGGATTAAATCTTTACACACAATTTCTCAAAAAAAAAAAAAAAAAAAATCCATTATAAAACCTCAATAGAAAATTCATCCATGAATATATATGAGTAAAGTCTCAACGAAATCCCTAAAATCAACCAAAAGCAAAACCTTTTTTTTTTTAAATGTCTCACTAAAATATTTAACTAACCATTCATAACCCTTTAGTTTTCGATAGTTTTTAAAAATTAAATTTATAAATACTACTTTAACTCGTTTATTTTTATTTTTTATTTTATTTTTATTTTTATTTGTCTTACTTTTGAAGACACTTTTTAATATTCAAGTCATGATTGAAAGTTATATATATATATATATAGTATTAAAAAGTGGAAAAAGGTTTTAGAAAACAAGTTGGTACGTCCATCTCTGGCTTAGAATTAAATTTCGTATTTTTAAATGTTGGTATTTCATTGACTATTTATTATTAATCTTATATTTTGATTGAGTTTTTTTAAACAACAATAATAAAGAATTATTTAAAGGACAATAATCGAATACAAAAAACTGAATTGATACAATAATTGAATTATAAGATTAAAAAAAATAGTGTTCATACACGCAAATTATTTTAGAGTACAAAAAACTGAACCAGATAGCACTAACATATGAACTCTGTACACCCAAACACAGACATATGAACTTAAACATTTCAACTCTGCACACCTAAATATAGACATATGAACTCAGATAACACAATTCTATACCCTAAATACAGACATCAGAACTCCCTAGACATCAAAACTCTTCAGACATCAAAACTCCAGACATCCTATATCATCTCAGTGCCCAAAACAACCCAAAGTGAGATGCAAGAGGTGTTGTGACTAATTTAGATTCATTCATCCTAAATCTTGTCAACATCTTATGCCTGTATGTTTTTTATGAGAGTTTCATAGTACCAATATCTCTATTTCTATCAATATTTATTCCTAGTATTTTCTTTGCAGGTCCTAGATCTTTCATATCAATGCACCTTTTAACTCACTTTTTAGCTTATTCACTTATTGTCTATCTACACTTGCAACTAGCATATCATCAACATATAACAATAATAAAACTGAATGTCTTCCTACTTCATGTCTAAAGTATACATAATGATCCAACATGCTTCTTTTAAAGCCACATGACAACATAATGGAATCAAACTTAAGGTACCATTGCCTAGGAGCTTTCTTTAGACCGAATAAAGATTTCTTAAGAAGGCATACCTTATTTTCAGTTCCTTCTTTTGTGAATCCAAATGGTTGATGAATATAGATAGTTTCATATAAGTATCCATGCAAGAATGCTGTTTTGACATCTAGTTGGTCCAGCTCCATGTTGAACTCAATAACCACTTATAATAGCATTCTGATGGAGGTGCACCACTAGTGAGAAAATTTCATTGTAATCCATCCCTTCTCTCTAATTGAACCTTTTAACAACAAGTCTTGCTTTGAACCTTGGTGCATCTTTATTTTGGATATCATGTTTAAGTTTGTATATCCATTTACATCCAAGTAACTTCTGCTTTTGTGGTTTATTAACAAAAACCCAAATTTTATTTTTCATCAAGGAATCCATTTCTTCTTGCATTGCTTGCTGCCATTTGACACTTTCTTTTGGATCTATAACATTTTCAAAGGTCAGTGGTTCATTTTCTGCATCTTCTAACTCAGTGCAGAATGCATATGAACTACATCAGCATCTACATACTTGGTAGGTGGTTTGATTTGCCTTTTCTGTCTATCTTTGGCCAAGGTATATGACTAAAGATCTTTTTCTTGTGGAGTTTCTCTTTCAAAAGTCTCCACCTGAGAAGTATCCTCTAAACTTGATTGATTTTTAGATTCATTTGAAGTATGATTCGACACTTCAAATTCAATGTATGTTTTAGATGTCACGTCTTGATCTACTATGGTATTGTTTTATTTGCTACTTGTCAATGCCATTTTCGTTTCATTACAGGTTACATCTCTACTTATGATGCATTTTTCTTGTCCTTCTTCAATACACCACAGTTTGTAGCCTTTTACTCCTTGAGGATAACCAAGGAATAAACACTTCTTTGCACGGTTGTCTAACTTTCCCTCTTTAGAATGTGCATATGCTACACATCCAAAAATCCTCAAGTTAGATAAATCAGGAGGATGTCCTGTCCATTTTTCCATGGGAGGTTTAAACTCTATAGCTGAAGATGGACTTCTATTAACAAGGTAAGTTGTTGTCTCCAATGCTTCTCCCCAAATTTTTCTTGGTAATTTAGCATTTGACATGAGACATCTTAATTTTTTTTTAGCAATGCACAGTTCATCCTTTCAGCTAGACCATTTTGTTGAGGTGTTTCTTTCACTATAAGGTGCCTTTAAATTCCATCTCTCTCGCATAGGAGTTGAATTCATTACTCAAGAATTCCAAGCCATTATTTGTTCTTAATGACTTCAACTTCTTTTTTGTTTGATTCTCAATCAAATTCTTCCATTCAACAAATTTTCTCTAGCTTTCAACTTTGTTTTTCAATAGATATGTCCTATCCTCCTTGAGTAATCATCAATAATGGAGAGGAAAAACCAAGATCCATCCATTGTAGGAGTTTGTTCAGGACCCCATAGATCAGCATACGCATATTCTAAGACAGATTTGGAGGTGTACATCCCTTTATTAAAAGAAACCCTGGTTGACTTACAGTAGATGCAATGTTCACAAATACACAAGTTGATTTCTGATATAGTCCCCAACAATCCTTGCTTAAAGAGATGTTTTAATTCATTCTCATTGATATGCTCTAACCTTTGATGCCATATTCTTGCTTCTGTGAAGCAATAGATGAGAAGCCAGCAACAATGTTTCCCTCTAAGACATATAGTCCATATTGGAGCTTTCCTCTCAACTTCACCATTACTCCTCTTATAACTTTTATGGTACCATTCTCATGTTTATAGGAGTTCCCTGCAATGTCAAAGATTCCAAGAGAAAGAAGATTTCTCTTTAAGTTTAGAACATACCTTACTGAGGTAAGTTCCCTAACTTGTCCATCAAACATCTTTACCAGTACTGTTCATATTCTTTCAACACTACATTCATGATGATTCCCTAGGAGATTACCTCTATTATTCTCCTTGTAGTTATGAAACCAATCCCGCTTTGGACTCATATGAAAAGAATATCTGGAGTCCAAAACCCATTCTGATTTGAACTTCCCATCTGAAACAGTAAGAACTTTTGCATCTTGGTAGTTTTCTGTCACATTAGCATTTTGAGTGTCATCATCTTTTCTATTTTTATTCTTCCTTTTATTTTTCAGCTCAAAACAATTCTTCCTAATGTGACCTTCTTTATGACAATAGAAGCACTTCTTTACTTTTCCTTGAGACCTTGATCTACCACGGTTTGTATTCTTGTTGGATTTCTTCTTTAACCTTCCTCTTACCATTAAGGTTTCAGGTTTTTTCCCTTTACCCTTCCTCAATTCTAAGTCTCTTGATCTTAGTGCATTTAAGATAATGTCCATCGTGATATTATCTCTACCATATTTTATAGCCATTTTGATTTCATTATAAGAATCAGGCACAAAATTCAACAATATTATGGCCCTATTTTCATCAGACATGGTTTCATCAATATTGCTAAGATCAACAAGACTCAATTATGGTCCTATATTTTATAATTATATTGTACAAAATTTTTATTTATTTAATAAAATATGAGATGTTTTATTTGGCATTTAGTAGCATTAAACCCACAAAGCAATAAACTAACATCCAGGGTTTATCATCTATAGCTTAAACATGTATGTAGGGATATACGGGTGGATCATGTTTAAGTGATAACCTAAATAGTTTGTAGTAGATGGATAAGGCTAGATACCTTATCTCGATGACACTACAAACACGACTCGCTTTGTAGATGTTACAATTGATGTAAAGTGCTACAAATGATTTGATTCTGTTTATTCATGTGGAGACATGTGAATGGGGGTATTCTATACAAAGAAGTTCGTATAAGACCGGACCATGAAATTACTAGTCTCATTATATAACACCATGCATAATAGAGATTTACATTTAATTAGGATGACCATAAGTGACATGACCTAAATACTGAGTGAATCGTGAACTTCTTCTATGAAGGCGGTTATTTGATTTGTATGGGTGAGAGTGGCCAGATCGCCGACTCAACAAGCCTACCATTTTAGAGATTCGTCTGATTGGAGAGTTGGTGTTAGCTCTCAAAAAGAGCTAATTTTATGTCTCTTAATTATTCTAGTTTGGATGATTCTTGTGTTCTATTTGTTTTATTTTGCAGAAGAATTGATTTAGTGGAGCAAGTACGCTGTAGAAATGAAAATTCGAGCCAAAGGAATGAAAAATTTGGAGTTGGATGCACCAAACTGAGCGGAGATGTCAAAAAGATCAAAGTACCCTGTTTCGGCATTGCAACACTCCTAAATTGCCTAAGTCCAATGCTTGCTTGATGCTTGAAGGCAGTATGCTAGTGTGCAGGGCAACGTTGCAATACTACCTTGAGCATTGCAATGCTCCGAAGATAGACAATGCCACCGTTGTGACGCCACCTCAACGCGCCTGCCCAATGTTGAAAGGTAGAATGGTCCGTGTTGCAACGCTAACCCCTAGCGTTGCAATGCTACAAACTTCAACGGACGAGCCCCCTTTACGTGCACGCAATCGAGCGTCAGAGCCCTAATGCAATGCTCTCTCTAGCATTGCGACACTGCGCTAAACCTATAAATTGTTGCTTTGGGGTTCAGTCGAGTGGTGTGAATAAATTTAGAGTTCGAGGACCTTTTTTGGGAGTCGATTAAGTCAAATTGCTGTGCAAATTTCATCATCTCAGCCTTCTTTCTACATCTTTGATTGATTTTTCGATATGCCTATGCAAGGCTAGGTAAATTTTTCTTAGGATTAATTGTATATCTAAATTCTTGAAGGTCTTCTAGTTAACTAACTTAATCATTGTGAACTCTTTGGGATGATTTGATTGACTTTTAATAGAATTTTTCTGAATTCATCTGACAAATTGGTTCGTCGAAATTCTTGTTTGCAAAATCGTCATAGCCTATGCAATATTGATGATTTAGTTGCGCAAATTAAGATCGCATGTGTAGAGTCTAGACTTTTTCTGTCTTAACAATTGAACATTTTCGTAATGCAATTCGGTTTTAACTTGTATTTCACTAAGAAAGAAGAGTTTAAATTGAATTAGGGCTAATTTCGTTTAATATCGAATTTGGCTAATTGGGTATTAGATTTTCTAATAGGTTGAGGAGTTCACAGATTTAGTAAAATTAATTAGTGCCTAATGATAGAAATATAAAACATACATACTAATCCCAAGGCTTTTTCATTGATTTAATCCAACCCTTTTTGTGTGCTCAATTTTGTTTCTTTATGTTGCGTGTCAATTGTCCTCAAATTCAATCAAAACCCCGTCACATGGAATTCTCTAATTAACCTGGCTAGTCATTACTTTCCTTGTGGATTCGACCCTGTTCCTATTGCTCTACTGCGTTTGTAGGTATAAGTATATGATCGGTGATTTTATTTCTTTGTTTGAGTCAGTGAACTTGTGCGACAAAATTTCTGTTAATTCTGAACTTTGAACAAATTAGTGTCGTTACTGGGGAAACTTAGCAACTAGCTCAGGGTAATTTTGGGATTCTTAATAATAAAAAAAGAGTTTGTTGTTGCTTCCCTTTGGTTTATGACCCGCTCCTATGGGAGTGCAAATCTTATTTTTGTTGCAGATATTGATAGAAAGGAGAGGAAAATACGAAGGAGGCGCAAAAGAGAGACACTGGAATAATGAACCAACAAGTTACTGACAACACAATAGGAGCAATGGGAGAAGAAGTTCGAGAGAAAACTCTGAAGGAGCTGGCAGAAACAGACATGGACCAGCAACCTCTATGTATAGTCTTTCCTCCTACCACCATATCGTTCAAGCTTAAACTAGGGCTGATAAACCTATTGCCAACCTTCAGAGGGATAGCAGGAGAGAATCCTCACAAACATATCAAGGACTTCCATATGATGTGCGTCAGTATGCGACCTCATGGAGTTACAAAAGAACAACTGAACCTTAGGGCTTTTCCTTTCTCGTTACAGGATGATGCTAAGGATTGGTTGTACTACTTAGCTCCAGGGTCGATAACTACTTTGAATGAACTAAAAAATAAATTTCTCAAAAAGATAAATTTCGGCTTCTAGAGCCAATTCAATTAGAAAAGACATCTATGAAATTAAATAATTTGTGATGCTAGTAACCTAGCAGTGGGAGCAGTTTTGGGACAGCGGGTTGATAAGAAGAGTCATGTTATATGCTTCGCATCGAGGACCCTGAATCCTACCCAGATTAACTACGCCATGATTGAAAAAAAGTTTGTTAGCAATTGTTTTCGCTTTAGACAAATTTCGTTCTTACATTCTTGGCTTTCCTTTATACTGACCATTCTGCTCTTAGGTACCTCATGACCAAGAAGAAGTCTAAGGCTCGACTTGTTCGATGGATGCTTCTTCTTCAGGAGTTCAACTTGACCATCAAGGATAGGAGAGGAGTAGAAAATTCAGTGGCAGGCCACTTGAGCAGGATTGTGCAAGAAGAGGATCCTAGGCCGGTACGTGATGATTTTCCTAATGAGTTCCTATTCCAGATCACTGCATCGACACCATAGTATGTTAACATGGTAAATTTCCTCGTGACTGATAAGTTTCCTTATGATATGCCTAGTTCTAGGAAGACTAAACTAAAGAGTGACTCAAAATTTTTTGTTTGGGACCTGCCATACCTTTGGAAGATTTTCTCTGACCAGATCATTAGAAGGTGTAACCCCAATGAGGAATTTGAGTCTGTACTTTCATTTTTTCATGAGATGGAATTATAGCCCTAAAAATACTGCTAAAAAGGTTTTAGATAGTGGTTTGATTTGAAACTTTCTATTTGTTGACTGCTTCGCGTTTTGTAAATCTTGTGAGAAATGTCAGAAGTCGAGATCTTTGTTTATGCCACTTAACTCTATTATTGTGTGTGAGGTTTTCGATGTTTAGGTATGGATTTCATGGGCCCGTTTCCTTCTTCCTATGGGTACTTATATATATTGTTAGTCGTTGATTATGTATCGAAGTGGATTGAGGTTATCCCCACTAGAACTATAAATGCTGCTGTTGTTTTAGGATTTTTAAGGGCTAACATCTTTTCCGGTTTGGTATCCCTCGAGCCATAATCAGTGATCAGGGTTCACATTTTTGTTACCGGACCATTGAGACTCTTATGAGGAAGTATGGAGTTCATCATTGAGTTTCTACTTCGTACCACCCTTAGACGAATGGCCAAGTAGAAATATCCAATCGAAAGGTTAAGAGTATCCTTGAGAAAATTGTTAATTGCACGAGGAAGGATTGAAGCACGCGACTCGACGACACTCTTTAGGATTACAGAACGAATTTCAAAACTCCCGTTGTGATAATGCCCTTCAAGCTTGTCTATGGCATGGCGTGCCACTTGTCGGTAGAGGTCAAGCACAAAGCCTATTGGATGGTTAAGCAATGCAATATGAATTTAGTCTAGACCGGTGAAGAAAGGCTTATGAAATTATAAGAATTGGAGGAATCATGACTTGCAGCCTATGAGAACTCGAGACTCTACAAGGAAAAGACAAAGCTAATTCACGATAAGGGTCTCGTAAGGAAGGAGTTTCAGAAAGTATTGCTTTACAATTCATAACTTTCACTCATGCCCAGTAAGCTTAAGTCCAAATGGCTTGGTATTTTTTAGATTGTTAATTTTTTCCCTATGGTGTAGTTGAGATTAGGAGCCTAGAGACTAGAAAGGAGTTCAAGTTGAATGGGCACCGACTCAAGATCTTCAATGAAGGGGAAGTCAACTAAGCTCGCTCGAATTTTTTGTTGACTCCACCCTCAATCACTTAAGCCTGTCCCCACCCAATGTCGAGTAAAAGACGTTAAATGTTGTGCTTCCTAGAGGTAGCCAGCATTAAAATTTTATATGCTTTCGTTTCTTTTTCTTTGTTTTATCTATTTCTTTTTGAATCAATAGAAAGGATAGCTGATTACACTTCTTTTTCTTCACAGGAAAATCATATTTTTGGCTCTTAAAGGATAACTTTACCTTGGTCATGCTCATGTCCAATGCCAAGGGAGTTTTCCAGTTTTTTAGGAGCTGATTGAGTCGAATTGTTGTGCAAATTTTATCATATTCAGCCTTCTTTCAACATCTTTGATTGATTTTTCGATATGCCTATACAAGGCTAGGTAACTTTTTCTTGGGATTAGTTATATGTCTAAATTCTTGAAGGACTTTTAGTTAATTAACTTAATCATTGTGAACTCTTTAAGATGATTTGATTGGTTTTTATTGGTTTTTTCGGAATTGATATGACAAATTGGTTCATTGAAATTCTTGTTTGCAAAATCGTCATAGCCTATGTAATATTGATTGATTTAGTTGCACAAATTAGGATCACATGTATAAGGTCTAGACTTTTTCTGACTAAACTCATGTATTCCATGATTTAATCTTTCTCAATTAATCATGCTATAAGATATGATTTTTTCGGCTTGTAGTATGTCTCATTGAACCCTTTCATAATGCAATTCGGTTTTACTTATATTTCGCTAAGAAAAAAGAGTTATAAATTGAATTAGGACTAATTTGGTTTAATATCGAATTTGGCTTATTGGGCTATTAGATTCTCTAATAGGTTGAGTAGTTCACAAATTTAGTAAAATTAATTAGTGTCTAATGATAGAAATATAAAACATACATACTAATCCCAAGGATTTTTCATTGATTTAATCCAACCTTTTTTGTGTGCTTAATTTTGTTTCTTTATGTTGCATGTTAATTTTTAGTAATTGTTTCTTCAAATTCAATTAAACCCTTGTCACATGGAATTCTCTAATTAACTTGGCTAGTCATTAGTTTCCCTATGGATTCGACCCCGTTCTTATTTCTTTACTGCGTTTGTGGGTAAAGTATAAGATCAGTGATTTTATTTCTTTTCTTGAGTCAATGAATGTGTGCGACAATATTTTTATTAATTCTAAACTCCAAACGGTTGGGAACACAGCTACATATGACGAAATTCACTCATTCCCCGACGTTGGAATAAGTAGATAAATTGCTTCCTTAAGGGCTGATTTCAAGACTTAAGCAATGACACCACACTCTCTCCTAGCCTGAGAGGGGTTTGGTCATAGTTGAATTATGACTTATTACTCATTAGAGGGATCAGTGGTACTTAAGGAGTTAGATGTAACTATAGGGGCAAAATGGTAATTTTGACCTAGCTGTACTTTGTAAAGGGTCATCGCACCATTGACTAATTATATCCAATGGACACATAAATATATCTGTAGTGCGAAAAGTGTAGCTGTCGATCTTTAGTAGAGTGTCTGACAGTTAATGAATGTTGAATAATTTAATTAAAGAAGTTTAATTAATTATTCAAGTACCATTACAGCTTCTAGCTACAGGTCCATGGGGTCCCCTATGTGTTGGGAATGTCCTAGAACTCGCAGTTCGTGTTAAACATTCTATTTTATCAATAACAATAATTTGTTGATTTTTCATCTTATTATTAAAATCCAATAAACGCATCCTTGGCTATAGTCTGAATGCTGTAACTTTATGTAATGACATAAACAGGATCAAGTTGACAGTATATAGCCTAAATTGTCTATGAATATATGGATGAAATTGGATATCTTACCTTGATAACACTATTAGATACGACTCACTCTGTAGTTGTTACAAGAAGTTGTAAGGTGCTATAAACGATGTGATCCATAAATCGTTCATGTTGAGACATGAGAGTGGGGGCATCCTATGAAATGAGTTTGCATATAGATTGAACCACGAAAATAGTCACTTTTCTTTCTAACGACTGTTTAATATTAAAACTGACTATTTCATTTATTATATAACCTATGTTAACTCGATCTTAATCCTGAGCTAGCTATGAACTTCTGTTTGTTCGACATTATCCTTTGATCTATAAACGGTGAGAGTAGTCCAACAACACTGCTCAATAAGCTTACCATTTTGGGGATAAGGCCGGATGAATAGCTGGGGACATAGCCTTGCAAAATGGAATTCACTCCTACCCTATTTAGGGTTAGCAGATAGGTTGTTCTCTTAATTACTGAATCCAGGTCTTGAACAATCGGGGCCTCACCTTCTCATGATAAGAGAAAGGATTTGATTCATAGAGATTATGAATCAGAATTGTTCAATAGAGGATCAATAGGAACTTAAGGAACAAGATGTGGTCACAGAAGTAAAACAATATTTTTGACCTAGCTGTGATTACGAACAATCTGTGAAGGATCGACTTACTGATTATGGTTATTAATGGACATAATATATCTACAGTGAAGGGAGTTCAACTATGGACTATAATGGAGTGTCCCATTAGTTAACGAATGGGGGTTAGATCGGACTAATGAGTTTAGCTGATTAATCTCAAATCGTTGGAGCCCATGATCTATAGGTCCGTGAGGTCCCCCTACTAGCTCGTAAATGGATAAGCTTTAGGGTAGCTTGAGAGATTAATTTGAAACGTTCAAATTAAACAGAACTAGAGAATAAATATTTAAATATGATTTAAATATATATAGATGATTATTGTGCAAAAATTATTTTAATATTTGATATTAAATTAATTTGTGAAATTAATTTAAGAAAATAAAATTTTGAATTAAAATGATTTAATATCATTTTTTGTTTTAAAAAGAAATTGAAAAATCGTTTGCATGATTGCACAAAAATGAAAAATGGGTATTTTCCATTACCATCATCTTTATGCTAACACAAAATGCATTATCTTCTTGATCTTGATTCTCCAAGCATGAGCTACAAGCCATGCACTCCATCACTTTGCATGTTCATCTATTATATATTAAGTAGAATGGAGTTATTGGAGAAGGAGATAATGAACAGAATTTTGAGAGAAATTTTTTAGAAGATGAATTGTCTTCTTCAGTTGTGCTGCTATGAGTTTCTCTGGTTTCTTTACATCTTTAAGCTGTTCTTGAGTCCCACAACTCTGCCTAAAGCTCCAAGAGCATAGTAGGAAAGACTTTGAGGTGGTTCACGTTGATAACAAGAGTAGACAGCAGCTGAACAAGCGTTATCTTGAAGAGTTCATCAAAGGTATGTACAGAAAATCCATTTTTGAGAAGAGCATGCTTTAGTTTTTGCTAAAATTAGTGAATTAGAAAGCTTATGGATCTTTGATACTTCCGCTGCATGTTGTTATACTCTTTCACTATGTAGCTCAACAAGGATTAAATGAGAATCAATTTTGAATTAATTTGAATTATTCAAATTAATTGAGGAAATTAATTATATGTGATATAATTACTATTGTGTATTTGATATATTATAATATAAAGTTTATTTGAGAGAAAATAAATATTTGAATATGATTCAAATATTAATTATGTGAATTAAATTCATATAATTAAATTTTGGTATAAATGGATTTATATTAAATACCGTGCATTGATGAGAGAAATAAAATTATAGGTTATATTGTATGTGATACAATATTAAACCATATGTTATATAACCTATAGTTATATATATATATATACATAATAGTTTTTTTTAAATTTAATTTGAATTAATAAGAGAGAAATAACATCCCTCCCCCAATTTCTCTCAACTCAATACGTTAGTGGGGGATGGTTATGGTTTTTTTTTCTTCTACACAAAAATTAGATTTGAAGAAGGAACACATATCAATTTCTATAGAAAAAACTCTCAGAACCCTTTTCTCTTCGAAATCTCCTCTCAATTTCCCTCTCTCAGAATATCAAGAACTCACACAACTCCTTGGATTCTCTTCCCAGAGAATACAGGAGGTTCTCATTAGTGATGACCAATTAGAATTTTGAGTACATTACTATTTGAGATCGATTTTGGGTAAATGGAATCACAAGAAGAAGATCATATTTTGAAGGGTTAGTCTTTCCATCTTCTCTTTTCTCAAATTTCATAAATGCACGATGTAATTTTAAATTGTTAATAATGCATATAATTTTTTTTTTCTGATTATTATGTAAAATTGTATGTTTTGTAAAAATTGAGATTTGGAACCGATCTCTAATTTCGCATTGGACCTTCACCAGTTCCTTCACCTAGATGTATTAGGCTAACAATAACACAACATATTCGCTTACTATTAGTTCTAAAATCTATCCAACCAAGTTTGAAGAAGCGAAAATATATAGATTTGAAACTCATTTTTCAAAAACTTTTGGGGACCATTTATCTTTTTAGAGTTTAATGCTCTAAATTATAAATTATATCTATATTTGTTTGGAAGAAATCATTTATAAAAATGTAGGAATATTTAGATAATTATGTTTGTTTCGAAAAAAATACGAAAATGCCTCAACCATCAAGATTAAGCCTTATATCAATAGTGCTTTTCCTAAATATTTTTCAACACCTGCTGGAAAAGAAAAATATGACGGATATTGTTGCACTTTAAAGTGAACTTTGAAAATGAATTTAAATATTATTCCATTTTTATTTTCCATCTAAATATAAAATATAAATATAGTTAATGAAAAATGGCCGTTTATTAGTGCCTAAATATATTCATTATTTAAATAAAATTTAAAATAAAGAAAAGTGACGAAAGAGAAAAATTATTAAAAAAAATATATATATTGGACAAAAATGTCATTATAGAATGTTCTCGACACAAGATCTTAAAAACCCCATGATTTAATCGGAAATCCAAAATTGATTGGATGTCTCTTACATGAACATTCTAAGATGTCTATGAATCTTTCAATACTTATGTATTCTATATAATTCAAAACAAACAGTGTAATTAAAAAATTATATATAATGAAGCCGCCATAATGTGATTGTCTAACATTAATAATAGTTGAATGAAGATTCAATAATCTGTATGCTCTATTACCACGTTATATAAATTTGAGGTATTTTTCTTTCTACTATCAGTATCATCGTATAATTTTTCGTAATTAAAATTTTTATTCTAAAAGGATTTGGACAATTTAGAAGGTGAGGGTTTCTAAAATGTTGCGGGGATGTGATAGGGAAGTGTTTGGTTTTAAATTGAATTGGGTGAGTAAGCTTGTCCACTTATACATCTTCATAGCCCATGCAGAATTCTTGTTTAAATAGAAAATAGGAGAGGAAGTGGAAAAGAAAATTGTAATTATACCATCTCTGCCCTGTTTGTCTTTTTTAAGGTATTATCTTTATTATTATTATCATTATTGTAATTATGTGAGTATAATCTGATAGATAAATATATCCTCGTACTAGAAAATTTAAGCAATGTCTCTTTAAATTTAAATATTCCATGAAACCAACTATTTAAATAAAAAATTTTAGTGAAAATTTGAATATGTAATTAACATTTTTCAATATAATTTATTTAGAAAAAAAACGAAATGAGATAATACTTCATGAAGAAGTTCATTTGTACGAATTTTCTATATTACCTTCATTCGTATGAAATGTAACAAAAAATTTCATTAGAATAAAAATGGAGAGTGAGGATAAAATAGAAAAGTCATCTTTGGCCCCGCCTGTTAACATCTCTACCGACATGTTTTTTGTGTTTGCTAATTTATTTGTTCTTTTCAAATTTTTTTTTTTTTTAAAATCCCTTTTTCTCGTGGACAAACAAGATCCTTGGGTTTCATTCAATCTTTGGCATGGAAATTTATTTATTTTCATATTGAAAATGTTTTTTTTTTCTTTTTGAGTTTAAATTTTGTATTGACTTCTAATTTTTTTAATTTTGCATAAATATTCAATTTAGTCGTTTTCTTAGAAAAAAAATTGTTTGACCAATGCCTTACATAGATATGAAGATTATTTATTTGTTGACTAGATACTCATGTGGACAAATACTTTAAAAATAATTGGAATGAAATTATATTTTTGTTAAATGATTAATGAAAACAAAAGATTTTTTTAAATGTGATTTAAATAATTAATTATAAAAATATAGTTAAAAGGAAACTATTCCCAAAAATAGGTTTGCTAAATCGTGGACGGGGTACACGAGCTCGGTAAATTGTGTACCATGTCCATGATTTAGGGGTAAATTGTGTACAATGTCCACGATTTAAGAGTAAATTGTGTACCTGGGACATGAGTTACCTTACATGGAAATAGATTTGTCAATTGGATTTCAACTAATGCGCATGTGTGCCATGTGCCACTACAAGAAAAAGAGACTCTCTCGACACCTAAAACAACCATCGAGAGATATATCGTCGGGAGAGAGAATCTCTCACGACTATATAACGGTAGCATCGTGAGTTATCGATAACTCCTGTTGCCATATATAAGTCGTCGGGAGTTCCTAACAAACTCCCGACGGGTAGACAATAGGCATCGGGAGTTCAAAAGTTCAGGAGATGTAAGTCAACACTGACCAAACTTCCGATGATTTAAGTAATTCGTTAGGAGTTTGGTAGGAACTCTTGACGACTCTCCCGACAACTCACAATAGTCATCGAGAGATGGGTTTTAAAACACCAAATCCAAGGCAGATTTGGGATTTGCCTTCTTCTTCTTCTAACCCTAGCAACCCAAGCAAATCAGAGATGAAACAACAGTGTGCTTCCATTCGTTTGTCCATTCATCCTTTCATCCGTCATCCATCGATAAGTCGTTGTTCATTCGTCGTCCAGTAAGCCATCCAATGTTTTTTTTTAATTGGACCTAAAATGCTTGATTTATTTACTCCTTTTATTGTTTAGAAGAATGTTAATTAAGGTAGTGACTTCTGATTGCTCTATTTTTCATTTTATTGAGACCTAATATAGGATTAAAATGTCTTGATTTTATGAAAATATATGTTAAAACATTCATATGAATAAATTGATATTCGTACAAGAACATGAACAGATATTGATATCAAATTCTTCCATTTCTGAAAATATTAGTGGAAGCATTAATATGTGGATGAACAACACATAGTATCACTTTAGTAACTAGGTCTTTTTGTGATTATGATCATAGTTTGATTTTGTTAGATTGGATTTATAGTTCAGTGTTGCTTTTTTTATGTCATTGTATATTCTTTTGTTCTGTTTAATGAAACCTCAATTTCGTTTTATGAACATATAGAAGCCTCTAAAAGATAACCACCATTCATCATGTACACAACATAGGTTATAATTTGTTTTGGATTACAAGTTGGGTCCAAAAAGACTTATTTTTAAGGATGAATAAAGAATGGATCAAACTTAGAAATAAGTTATCAGTTGAGTATAGAGAAGGCATATCCTAATTTTTAGATGCGGCAAATTTTCATGTTAATTATTCTGGACGAACAAGATGTCCATGCAAGAATTGTATGATTTCAATGTGGAAGTCATTAGAGAGTACGGAGCGACATCTATTAATATATGAAATATCCCTCTCATACTATGAATGGGCACATCACGGAGAGCCAGTCAATGTATCTAGAAGTTTTGAAAGACATACAATTTATTCAATACATAATGATGAAGAAACTAACATAGAGTGTAATGTTGTTGAAGAAAATGAAATGTTGAACCTTATAAATGATCTACAAGTTCTAATTGAAAACAAAGATGAAAAGGAAGAATGGATCAAGAACGAAATTTCCTCTAATGGTCTAGAAAGAGATACCACAAACTTATTTGAGGATTTAATGGCTGAAACACGTAATGAACTATACCCTGGTTCTTCGCAATTTCCATCATTGAACTTTTTAGTGAAGTTGATGCATATCAAAGTTCTAAATGGCTGGAGTAACAAATCGTTTGACATGTTGTTAGAATTGTTAAAAGCAATGCTTCCAGTCGACACCGCTATATCTACTTCCTTTTATGAAGCTAAAAAAAATTGTGACTTAGGCCTAGGTTATAAGTCTATTCATGCGTGCAAATACGATTATGTCTTGTATTGGAAAGAATTTGCATATTTAAAACAATGCCCAATTTGTGGTGAGTCTCAGTACAAATTTAATGATGACAAGTGTAAAAAAAATCCCACATAAAGTATTATGTCATTTTCCATTGATACCGAGATTAAAGTAATTGTTTGCATCAAAAGAAGGTGCTTCTGGCATGAGATGACATTAAGATAAGTGAATTGAAACAAAGGATGTGTTATGACATGTAGTCGATGCAGAGGGGTGGAAACCTTTAGATCATAAATTTTCTTATTTGGTTTTAGATCCCTGAAATGTTCGGTTAGGATTAGCTTTAGATGAGTTTAACCCATTTGGGGATATGAGTACTTCATATAGTATGTGGCCTATCATGCTAATCCCTTATAATTTGCCACCTCAAAAATGCGTGAAGGAGACAAACTTCTTCATGTCTTTGCTCATACCTGGTCCAAAATCTCCTAGAAAGGAAATTGATGTTTACTTGCAGCCGTTAATTGAAGATTTGTAAGAATTATGGATTATTGGTGTACGAAATTATGATTGTGTTACCAGTGGGTATTTTTCAATTATATGCAACCTTATTTGTAGACTATTAATGACTTTCCTGCATACGATGACTTATCTGGGTGGAGTACAAAAGGTTACCAAGCATGTCTCATATGCAAAGAAGATAAATAGTCTTTCGAGATAAGAGGAAAAATAGTATTCATGGGATATCAACGTTATCTTTCAGAGAATCATAGTTGGCATAGAGATAGGTAACATGATGGAAAAGTTGAACATAGACCGCTCCAATTGTAATGAATGGGAAGAGATCTTACAATAAATAAATATGTTGAACTTTCCTGTTCTAAGAAAACATCCATCAAAGCAAGATAAGAAAAGAAAATGAATTCTAAGCTGAACTAAGAAAAGTATTTTTTTTTCCAACTTCCATATTGGTCCAGATTATCATTACGAAATAGATTGGATGTAATGCACATTGAAAAAAATATATGCAATAAATTGGTAAGCACATTGTTAAATATTAAAAGAAAACGAAGGATAAACAAACGCTTGGAACCTACAAGATTTGAAGATTAAGAAAATACACACTCGATACAGGTCGATAACAAATTTGTAAAGTCACGTGCAATGTACACATTAACTAATAGTGAACGAATTGTGTTTTGTAAGGTTTTTAAATCAGTGAAATTTTCTGATGGATTCATAAAGCCACATGCAGTGTACACATTAACTAATAGTGGATGGATTGCGTTTTGTAAGCTTTTAAAATTAATGAAATTTTCTGATGGATTCGTGTCTAATATATCACGATGTGTGAATGATAAAGATGGAAAAACATTGGGGATAAAAACACACAACTGCCATGTTTTGCTTCATGCTCCTTATTAGTATTTGAACATACCTACTGAAGAACGTGTCCGCTGCTATTGTTGAATTGTGTACATTCTTTTGTACATTCTTTCATGATTTATGTGAAAAAACAAAACATATAAGTGATTTGAACCGACTATAAGCAGACATCATAGTCATACTTTGTAAGTTGGAGAAAATATTCTCACATGCCTTCTTCGATGTAATGGTATGCCTTGCTATTCATCTACCATATGAAACCAAAGTGGTGGGTCTGGTTAGTTATAGTTGGATGTATCCTATTGAAAGAATTTTACGAACATTAAAACAATTTGTACGGAACAAAGCACGTCTTGAAGGGTATATAGTGGAAACATATGTAATGAATGAATCATGGAACTTTTGTTTGCGATATCTAAGTGGGATTGAAATGAGATTCAATAGAGATGAATGACGATAAAATGATATTTGGTGAATTTGAGTTATTTAGGCAGAAGGTACGACCATTAAGGGTGTTAACTTTACGGTCACTATCGGCAGAGGAAAAACATATCCACATTGGTACATTCTCAACAATTGTAAAGAAATAACAGATTAGCACAAGTATGTTTCAAACTTAATAGTTTTCTAACTTCTAAGATAAATTCTTTGATATAACTTTCTAATGTTCAATTCTAGGAAACACTTGAGGTTAATTCATTGTGAAGCTCAAAGCGCCTTTGACTTATATATAAGACATCAACACAAATTTTTTGATTGGTTCAGATCTCAGGTATACATAGTATTGGAAGTTAAGAGGTGATTCATCTTTTATAGTCATTTGTAACATATAATGAATTATCAGGTTCTACAACTATGTGAGAGAAAAGATCTCTCTGATGATTTCTTTTTACTTGCAATGGGACCTTCGTTTGAGGTGCATTTTTACAATGGATGCATTATTAATGGGGTACGATTTTACATTGTAGAGCATGATAATTGTCGAGCTACACAAAATAGTGGAGTCTTGATGGTCAGAGAGATCAATGGGAATGGAAGTGTTGATAACAATTTCTACGTTGTCGTAGATGAATTATTAGATTTCCAATATGCGAATAAAAGACATGTGTTATGTTCAAGTGTAAATGGTTTGATATAGATAACAACAAAAGTAATAGGATACACGTGGATTTAGGATACAAATCAATCAACACATCTCGCTTTTGGGATGTTGATGAGCCTTTCATTTTTGCTATCCAAGCACAATAAGTCTTTTATCTCAACGACATAAAATAAGATAGCAATTGGAAAGTTGTTCACATAGTCCAAAATAAGTGAATAGGAGATGTACCAGAAGTGGAGGATTTTGAAAATGAACAATTGGATTTACTAGAAATTTTTCTTAAAAATACTTCAAAGAGAAGGAAGGGGTAAGAAGGGAAGTACAAGATGAAGTAACTTGATTAAGAACACCTCACATATGATGGAAGTAAGAGGTGAAAGCAATAAAAGACACCTCACATATAAGAATTAGGGGGTGGATGGCTAAGTTTTGGACTGAGGACACCTCAGAAGAAGCTGGAAAGTAGTTATGATGATGCAACCATGTCAAAAGGGGTGGAAGTAAGTGCTGGCAAAAGAGGGTTGTTTGGGTTGTGTATAAAAGGTAGAAAAAAGTTGTTGGTTTTTCCATGTTACAAAATCGAAAATTAAAGAACACAAAAAGGAACTCTTCTATTTCTAATTCTTATTCAGGTCTCTTCTCAAAATATTTCTAAAATTTAGGGACCGCAAGTTTAACCTTCAAAAAGACTTTACTAGATTTCAGGACATCGCATGATTTATTTCAAAAAACTTTTTTCACTGGGTGTTAAATGATTTTTTTTATCCTTGCATATTTTAGACATTATTTTTTTTTTTCTCTTTGACCTTGCGCTAATCAAAGTGTCTCGCCTTTATTTTGGCTTTCCCCCACGTCTGTCATGCGGACATCTAACTACGAGCAAGGCGCTCTTTCTCAGACTAAACTCATGGCCATTTGGTAGCGAAGTTGCGGTCATTTATTTATGCGTTGATCACGATTCCTACCTTCATTGGCTTGCCTCCACGTATATCATGTAGAAATCCAACTACGAGTAGGATCCGATCGCAACGTTATAATTTTTTTTTAATAAACAAGGCTAAAAAAAGCAAGGTTTTTTTTTTTTAATTTTATTTTGTATAAACAAAGCTAAAAGTAGCAAGGTCAAAAATGAATACGTACCCCCAAATTTAAAATGCGGCAATGTTCTCATTGCCAAAACATTGAAAGAAGTCATGCGATGTTCTTAGGAAGTTTCGTAAAGGGTCAGTTTGAAAGAAAGCTAGTAGACCACTAACTTCTAGAAATATTTCATGAGGAGACTGTCCTAAAACTAAGTTGACTCTAGTGTATACGAAAAAATAGAAGCATGTGTTTCATCATTGAAATCATAATTGGCAAAGAGAAATCCTGCGGTGACTTACTAAATTGATCAATGTTAAATGATTGCGATAACCAAAGAGGATGTGGTGATAAAATTTTCATAAAATACGATGCGGTAGTACAAAATTTGGAATAAAGTCAAGAAATGATACAACCCCTTGCGCTGTCGCCCACATTATTTGTTGACGCATCTTGCTTTGCGGCGATCTACTTTCTTTGGATTGTGGTGACGAAATTAAGTAGTTGCGTCTTCGTGTAGCACCTCCGCAATCATTTACCTCGATTGTTTGCAAAGAAAAACATCGAGAGGGTCAAATAATAAAAAAACCAAGTTAACAAAATTTTTCTCTTTTCTCTTTTTTTTTAAAAAAAAAAAATCTAAAAGGAAGACAGATAAACGATATTTAAAACAACATCATAGTAGTGAGAGTTCATGAATCATAAGTAAGAAAAAGGATACTTCATAAGACTTGCGCCCTAGATGATTTTTTGTCGCATGCCAGCGTAGAGGCCATTCCATTTTCCTTCATTCCGGATTTCTTAGGTCTACGAGGTATTTTCTCGATGAAAATCACCCCCGCAATATGCCTTAACTCCTTGCTCGTTAACCTTGAATGTACGGGTCCCTTCCTCATTAATCAGCTCAACCGCACCATGCGGGAATATTTCTTTAATTATAAAGGGTTCGGACCAGCGCGACTTTAATTTGCCAGGAAAGAGCCGTAATCATGAATTAAAAAGTAAGACCTTTTGTTCGACGTGGAGATTTTTGCCGCATAGCCAGTTGTCATGCCAACTTTTTGCTCGTTCTTTGTAAATTTGGCATTTTCATAAGCTTGCATTCTCCATTCATCAAGCTCGACCAGTTGTAGTTTTCTTGCTTCCCCTGCTGCTTTTAAGTCGAAGTTAAGCTTCTTCACCACCCACAGCACTTTGTGCTCCAGCTCTAGTGGTAAATGACATGCTTTACCAAACACCAACGCATACGGAGACATTCCTATCAGTGTTTTGTAGGCAGTCCTGTATGCCCACAGCGCATCGTCCAACTTTGTTGCCAAATCTTTTCGCGAAGGCTTTACTACCTTCTCTAGTATCAGCTTAATTTCCCGGTTGGACACTTCATCTTGACCATCCGTCTGTGGATGGTATGCGGTAGCCACTTTGTGGAGGATATTATATTTGAGCAGCAAATTTTTGACGAGTGGGATCCTTCGTCACTTATTATTTCACGTGGAATGCCAAAATGAGTGAAAATATTTTCTTCAGGAATTTGGATACTACTGCCGCATCGCTTGTGGCGCATGCTACTGCTTCTACCCACTTGGACATATAGTCGATGGCTAACAGAATGTGACCATTCAAAGGTGGGAATGGTCCCATGAAATCAATGCTCTAGACGTCGAACAACTCCAGTTCTAAAATGATGTTCATGGGCATTGCATGTTTCTATGAAATATTACCCGTGCATTGGCACCGGTCATACTTCATCACGTAGTCTCTGGCATCCTTAAATAGTGTTGGCCAATAGTACCCACTTTGTAATACTTTTGCTGTGGTATGCTGGCCTCCACAGTGCCCGCCATATGGTGAATCATGACATTGCGATAATATGCGTTGTTGAGCAGCCTCTAGTACCTGTCTCTTATACACATCTAGATGTGTATAAGAGACAGCTGGTACACACAGTCACAGAATCTGATCTAACCCCCTCTTATACAGATTTGGCTTATCCCAATAATAATATCTGCATTCATGCTGAGCCGCCTCTTTTGTTGGTCGGTGTAATCTTTGGGAAATTGCTCACAAACCAGATAATTTACCACGTCTGCATACCATGGTAATTCTTCAATCTGAAATAGCTGCTTGTCTAGGAACACTGCGCTCACCTCTGACTGATTGCGGTCAACTTCAGGATTTTTTAATCTGGATAAATGATCTGCAACTTGGTTCTCCATCCCCTTGCGATCAATTATTTCCATATCGAATTCCTGGAGGAGGAAAACCCATCTAATCAACCTCGGCTTCACATCCTTCTTTGTCATTAAATATTTTATCGCAACTTGGTTCTTCGTCCCATTGTGATAATGGGCATAAATGCACGTTATCATAGTGCTAAGTTCTTAAACAATGTTGGATTGCGTTGATGAAATATGTTAACTTGCATCCATTAAGCATCAATTTCATAATATTGCGATCACATACGTTCAACGCATTAGAACAGTTGATTTTTTTATTTTTGTGCAGAATATGTGTTAACGCAATGCAAGAATTGTGATAATAGGAAGTCACTGGTTGAGCGCAACTTCATCGCAAGTCTTTGCGTTGATCGTGCTCCCAAACATTCGCCCAAGAAGGATTGTCGCAACTTGGTCAGCGCAACATGGTGGGCGTATCTGGGTGAGAGGCCAATTAAACGTGATGGGACAAAAAGCTGATGACTGTCGAATCCAAATTAAGTTGACAGCCGATAACGGTCACAAAGTACATTCAGCTTTTCGGTGACAATTATTCGGCGCATCAGTCAAGAATTAAAGTTATCCCATCTATACAAACCATGGATGCTCTATAAATACCAAAGGCATTTTTCAGAGAAGGGGTTGATCAGTTCTCTGTTTTTACAATCTTTTGTTCTATAAGTTCATGCCTCTGTCCATAGTTTTCCTTTCCATTTTAAGATGGAGCAAGAGAAGAGTGGTGGTACCGGAGATCGCTCAGGGAAACTCGACAGAGAACCTTGGGGTGTAAGAGCAAAGAGCGGGCTGACTCTCGCGAGAGCGAGATTATATTTTGAGCACGAGTAGAAATAGTGTAAACGCCTGGCAGCAAGATGTTGCTACCTGGCACTTTATTCTATACTTGCATTGTTATTTTGTACTTCATCTTCATATTTATACAATGGAAGTTCTATTTCTACATCGGTTCACTCTCTTAACATGCATGGTAGCTAAACTAGTCGAATGGGTTAAGAAGAACTAAGCTAACATGACCTAGGAAGTTCATTGCTTGCGATTGTCTTGCTTTATGTTGTGTAAAATACCCTTTAGAGTTACTTGAAAGAGAGTCTAAAGAAAGAACATAATGTCTCGAGAGAGCTAGGTTAGAATCTGGACTCGAAAGAGCAAGATTAAACTTGCATAAACAAGAGATAGGGACTTAGAGATAAGCTCTGTTTGTCAACTTGCATCGCATGCATCCTAGAGATATGAATGATATTATGTGGTCGCCTTATTTATGTGTGTGCTATCCTATCATCGCATAAATAAGAATAGAGGCTTAGAAGCCGTAGCATTCGCATCGAGAGATGGTTTACTATTGTATGCATGTTGCATGATCGCAAAGCATGAACGCATTCTAGGGAGTGTTAATCGAAACCCTTCTCAACCCGTTCACTGCATATTCATCACATCTCCCATTTACCAACTCTTTTCAAACTCCACCGCATTTACTTATTTTTTTTTCACCAACGCAAACAACAAACCCAACACTTTATTTATTTAACCGATTATCACAAGTCTTCATAAAATTACCAACGCAATCTATTTTCACAAGTCCCTGTGTTCGACCCTGGACTTACCAAGAAACTCAGAGGAATTTACATTTGGATTCCACTGGGGAAAATTGAGTGCACAATGCAATTCCATCAACATATATCACCCACATTTTCACTTCAAAAAATCAGGCATCACGCTCATCTCTGACTGATTGCGGTCAACCTCACGATTTTCTAATTTGGATAAATGATCCGCAACTTGGTTCTCCGTCCCCTTGTGATCAATTATTTCCATATCGAATTCCTGGAGGAGGAGAACCCATCTAACCAACCTCTGCTTCGCAACCTTCTTTGTCATTAAATATTTTATCACCGAGTGGTCCGTGTGGATGAGTATTTTTGTTCCCAGCAAATATGCTCTGAATTTCTCCAACGCACATATTACCGCAAGTAACTTCTTTTCTATGGTGGTGTAGTTAGTTTGAGTAGGGTTTAAAGTCTTACTCATATACACGATGGGATGCAGTATTATTTTTCTCTTCTGCATTACCAATGCTCGCATCGCATACCCGCTCGCATCGCACATTAATCCAAAGGGAAGTGTCCAATCTGGTGAGATCAACGCGGGCACGGTCGTCAGTGCGTTCTTCAAAATCATGAATACGTTGAGGCAATTATCATCATAATCAAATTTTCTATCGGCCTCCATCAACGCACTTAGTGGTCGTGCTATTTTTGAAAAGTCCTTGACAAAACATCTGTAAAATCTGGCATGTCCCAAGAAACTTCTGACAACCTTTACATTTGTTGGAGGTGGGAGCTTTTCAATTGCTTCAATTTTTGCCTTGTCCACCTCCAACTCGTCCCTAGATACCTTATGCCCCAGCACAATGCCCTCTGTCACCATAAAATGGATTTCTCCTAATTAAGCACGGGGTTCGTCTCTTCACATCTTTTCAATATCTTCTCCAAGTCATGAAGACAAACTTCGTATGTGTGCCCATATACAGAGAAGTCATCCATGAATATTTCTATAGAGTCTTCGAGATATTCTGAAAAGATGGCTATCATGCACCTTTGGAAAGTGCTCGGCGTATTGCAGAGGCCAAACGACATGCGGCGAAAAGCAAATGTTCCATACGGGCAGGTGAATGTGGTCTTTTCTTGATCTTCGAGAGCAATCATGATCTGATTATAACCGGTATACCCATCCAAAAAGCAGTAGAAGTCATTTCCAGCTAGACGGTTCAGCATTTGGTCAATGAAAGGTAAAGGGAAATGATCTTTCTTCGTTGTCGCATTCAACTTACGGTAGTCCATGCAAATACGCCATTCGGTGACGGTCTTTTGTGGTATCAGCTCGTTATTTGCGTTAGGGACTACCGTCATCCCACTTTTCTTTGGCACACACTGCACGGGGCTGAACCACATGCTGTCTGTTATCAGATGGATGATGCCCGCGTCTACCACTTGATTATCACCTTCTTTACGACCTTCTTCATCGTAGGGTTGAGTCTGCGCTGATGTTCGATCGATCTTTTATGGTTTTCTTCGAGATGAATTCTATGCATACAGTATGCGGGGTTAATTCCTCGAATGTCTACAAGTGTCCAACCAATTGCTTTTACATATTTTCTCAGAATGCTCAACAGCGCATTCTCTTGGTTTTCATTAAGCACGGAGGAAATGATTATCGGTAACTTTTCATTCTACCCCAGAAATGCATACTTTAGGTGGTTAGACAGGGTCTTCAACTCTACTATTGGTGGTTGTTTTAAGGACGGCTGCGGTTTTTTTCTTTCTTCATTTACTGTCGGCTCATCTCCTTGGGTTGCGATCATCTCATCTTCCTTGTTTGTTTTTTCTTTGATCTCATTACTTGCAACAATGGATGCGATCGCATCCTCATCTTCGTTTTCATCTTTAGGCTTTTCTTCTTCATTCAAACTCTGTTCATCGTCGGATTCATTAAGGTCTTCTTCATCAGGATATTTCATGGCACGGATTCAATCTGGGCACGATTGGTCGATAAAAATGGCCGCCCCAAAATGATGGGCACATCTTTGTCTGCATCATAGTCCAAGATGATGACGTCTGCTGGCAATATAAATTTTTCGATTGTAACCAGCACGTCCTTCGCCTTCTCCTCCGGATGCACTAGAGATCTATCCACTAATTGGAGAGTCACGGTCGTGGGCGTAAGTTGCCCCACATTCAGCTGTTTGAAAATTGGTAGAGGCATCAAGTTGATGTTGGCTTCAAGATCGCACAACACTTGCCGGATGTATAATACTCCAATGAAGCAAGGTATAGTAAAACTCCCAGGATCACGCATCTTCTGTGGGATTATAGATTTTGAGCCCTACGTCAAAGCCACCGTGGCAAACTTACCAGTGCCTTTTTTCTTTGTCCTTTAGAAACTTCGCATATACGGCCATCTCTTCAATTGTTTCAGTGAACGAAATATTAATATGCAATTGTTTTAACATATTCATGAAGTGTTGGTACTGTACCTCATCATTTTTCTTTTTTCTGAGTCTCTGTGGGAAAGGTGGCAACAGTACTCTCACGGTTCCCTGTTCTTTTGGCTCTGAGGTGGCTGCAATCTCTGGCTCTATCCCTTCTTTTTCTCCTTCGTCTTCTCGAGTCACCACAATTTCTGGTTCCAGCACAATTGGAGCAGTCCGACTAGGCTCCTTCTTTTCTCCTACCACAATCTTTCCACTTCACAATGTCACCACTTGACACAGCTCTTTACCCGTACCCCCTGGGTTGCGTGGGTGTTCTTTTGAACTCGGCAGGGCCCCCCTTGCGGTCTGTTATTGAGTTCGCCCGCAATCTGGCCTATCTGTATTTCCAGGTTGCGGATAGACGTTGCTTGGTTTTGAAGCACGGTTTCGTTCTTCTCAATATATTGCTTCAACAAACTTTCCAAAGAGGAATATTGCGGCGCCTGTGAACTACTGGCTTGATTACTTGTCTGACCGTTGTTTCGCGAGAAAAATCTAGGTGGCCCTTCTTTTTGCGCCACTGATTGGAAATTTTGCTGCTGATTTTTCCATGCAAAGTTAGGGTAGTTTCTCCAACTAGCGTTGTACGTGTTAGAAAACGGGTTATTCTTCACAAAATAAATGAACTGTGGGTTTTGCGGACATTTCTCCATTGTGTGTCCTTCACCGCAAGTAGCACACCTTGTGGCAATCTAGTTGATTGCGTTCACTTGCCCACTATGCGTTGTTGGGCTGTTGATTGTGATTCCTTGTATTAAGTTCATCATCGCAGTCATCTGACTCTAAAGGGATGCGATAGCACCATTGTTTGCGTCACTATCCTTTATCCTCATTCTTTAATCGCTCTCTCTCCAGTCGTCATGATTTTTAGACATACGATCAAGGTTGTTCTTGGTCTCATCATACGTTTTATCTAGCAGACCTCCAGTAGTTGTCGCATTGGCAGCAGTCTGCGAAGCAGGGTTTAATCTGTGATAAAAAAAAAAATCTCTATTTGTAAGCAGTCTAGTAATCCGTTGTGTGGGTAGTCTCTTACCAACCTCTTAAACCTTGCCCAAGCATTGCTGAGTGATTCATCCATGTCCTGTTCAAAATTGGTTATTAATTTCCTTCTCCTAGCATTCTCAGTTGGTGGGAAATATTTCTTCATAAACTTCTCTACTACTTATTCCTATGAAGTGATCTCCCCCGATGGTGACAAGAAATTAGTCGTCAATTACTTGATGACTAAAATTATGTGAACACAATATGCGATGCATGTTCTTAATGTATGCGTTGATTATCATGCGTCGATGGTCATGCGTTGGAGTGAACTATGCGTTAACGAATGTATACGATGACCATGCATTCCTATCACAAGTTTTCTTGCGCTCACGCCAAGTATAATGCGAACACAAGTTTCTCGGATGATCTGAGGTCGAACTCCGAGACTTGTAGCTAGACGTATGCAGTAATGTGTATACGACGGTTGAATAAAAGAATGATGGGGGGTTTTATACTACAACTACTCCTACTTCTATCTATCAGACAATGCAATGAGAATATGAATGAGAGGTAGAGACACGACAACTGTTGACGCGTAGTAAATGGATGAAAATATAGATAAAATGTGGAGATGTCTTCATCGCAACCCTTAAGAGTGACCGCAAGGGCAACCTCAGTCAACGCAAGCTATGCGATCATGCTACACACACTAAAAGCCTAAATTTAGGACGTATGCGATGTGTATACAAAAGGGTCGAGATGACTGCATACAGCCACCATATTCTTGGACGCATGCAATATCCTCTTCGTAGGGTGCATACATTGTGGGATAGAAAATGGAGCTTATTCCTAAGTTCCCCATTCTTGCTTATGCGCTCCAATCTGCTCTCTCGAGTCTTAGATTTGGATTTAGACTACTCTTCCAAGTACGCCTAAGTGATGAAAGATGCACTCATAAGACAAGGTACCGCATAAACTTGGCTGACGTAGGATTATTCCTATCTCTAGTGAATACTTGCTTACATTGCTTAATGCGACCAACCACTTACCCTCTCGGGCAGTTCGTTGTTGTTGACTTTTCTCATAGACAAACGTTGGTGCAATGAAAGATGCACTCATACATGCTTCATATCTCTAATCCATGATAAGTATGCGATACTCAAGCAATCTCACTAAGTGATGCAATGAATGTAAAAGATGCTAAGTAAAAGAGGATGGAAATGGAATCGAAGGAAACATAGAAATGCATTGAAGACACAATGTATTAATTTCTTAATCCAAAATGTAATACAATACAATATAAGAAAAGAAGAGAAAATCAAATGACCAGCTGGAAGCAATGACTTGCTTCTAGCGGATGTGTGTCAAGGTTGCCGGTGGTGCAATGGAAGGGCGGTGGAGCTGACTCTCTCAAGATCTAACTCCGGTGAAGGCTTCGGTCATCACTCGGAATAGAGGAAGGAGATGAAGAACTCTCAATTTTTCTTCTCACGCATTTGTCTGGATCACAAGGATCCGCCCGAAGGCGAACCTCAGGCGAAAACCTTGTATTCGGCCTTGGATGGAAACCCTGGATACTTTGAAATTATGCTCAGCGATTTCTATTTGTAGAGCTTGATCGCCGACAACATTAATGGACCTGCTCTAATTTGACATTAGCGGCGCATTGGTCCTTTTCTGAGTCTCTTCTGCTAACGGCATGGTAAGTGAAATTTCAACATGAAGCCGTCTAATCCAGATTCTTGCTCGGCTTTCTTTCGGCTTAAGAAGGCAGCGGTGAGCGTAATTTCTATTTTCCACCACTTGACCAACAGGATTTGCTGCATCAAATTTGAAAAAGGGTTAGAAGAAATGGTTTGATCCTCTTACCGAGATATGCGTTGATGCGTTCATTACACCAATCTTGCGTTAATTCTTCTATTATGCGTTATTGTGTAGCCACAATCGTATAGTGACTACATTCTCTTAATACCGCATCTTCTACATGATGACCACAATCGCTTGACGATCGCAACTTCTATGCGATGGACATAGGCGGTTGATCACCGCAACACCGATGCGTTGATCGTATGTGTTCGCCTTTGCGATGGAGAGTTTTTCTGCACGTGGTCATCTATGCGATAGCTCGATTTCTGTGTTTGTGCCCACTTCTTGTGTTAGCTACAAAAATAGACAATTGAATGCATAATAACGCATAATAATGAGTTAGCTGAGATTCTCAATGCTGAACGATGCAAACTCATTTTCTCATGAATTCCTAAACTAATTGCTGCATATTCTACTTAACAACCCTCATAATTCTAAATAAAAGGCCTAAGATGACATGTATTTCTGCATTTCATCACCCGGTTCGAGAGAATACGCCCATTTTTGTGCCTGGTATCACACAACGAAAATGGGAACAAAGTTAGTTGAACTTCCTCGATAGAGATATTCAGGAACAAAAAAGTGTTACAGATTTCTATGAAGCTCCGGAGGTTGCGTGCGGGTTCTCGCCATGCCTTCCTCCAAACTGTCCAATAGCCTAGATCATCTGCAGCATAACCGGTTTCATTTCGAATCACGATCCGTCAAGAGCGGGTCTCATGATTCCTAGGGAGAAATCATAGAGGTTGGCGATGCATAGTCTTGAATGCGCCTATTATGATCGTTCGCCAATAGGATGGGATTCTCCATGACGTTATTTTTATTTGGTGCTCCATTTCCAGGGTTGTTCCCCATGTTGTCTTTCTCTAGTTATTGTTGTTGGCGGCTATCTCTAAATCTTCGTTGGAACGTTCTTTCAATATCTGGGTCGTAATTCGCCAGAGATTTGAAAGCTGCAAAGAAATCCCGAACAATTACCGTTAGCACACTGAATTGCCAAAGTCCCCGACAACAGCGCCAAAAACTTGATGCGTTATTTTATGCGGTGAATTAATGAAAGGAATTGCGGTGATGGAAATGCGTTGTGCAACAAGTTTTCTCAGCAAAATCCAAGTATAAATCCTACTGAGTTTCTTGGTAAGTCCAGGGTCGAACTCAAGGACTAAGGAAAACAATATGCGGTAATAATTTTTAAGATCACTCTACGGTAACAAATAAATTGATGGTTTGATTGGTTTGTTGGTTGAAGTATAAAAAGTATGTAGTGGATTTGAGAAAAGATTGATTATGCGACAGATACACTGAGTATGCAAAGGAATGGGTTGAGAAGGTCTTTAGCTGGCGTTTCCCAAGGATGCATTCAAACTATGCGATCATGCTACACTCATGCGACAGCAAATCATTTTCTAAGGCAAATGCGGTAACTCCTAATTCTAGGACGCATGTGATGAATGCGATAATGTCCATACAGCTCATTCCTAAGTTTCTACTTCTTGCCTATGCGATGATGCAAGATGCACACAAAGACAAGGTGACCGCAGACAATCATAACCTATCTCTAGGATGCATGCAATGCGTTAATAGCAAACAACGCTTATTCCTAAGCACCTATCTCTTGATTATGCATTTCTAATCTGACTCTTCCGAGCCTAGATTCTAACCTGACTTTTGCAAGCCTAGATTCTATCCTTAGACTATCCTCCTAAGTATCTCTAATGGACGAATGACGTATATATAATACAAGATAATCGCATAGAATGAAGATCCCCAGTTATGCTAGCTAAGTGCTTTTCAACCCATTCGACAGATTTAACTACTCATGCGTAATGTACATAGAGTGAACAGATATAAAAATATAAATTCCATTTCTATAAATAAGTTCGGAGTACAAAATGACAATGGACGATAAGGATAGAGAGCTTGGTAGCAATTCCTTGCTTCCCAAGGCTTTTACACTGTTATTCTGCTCAAAAGATGTTCCTGCTTCCGCAGGAGTTGGCCCTTTCTCTAATCTCGACACTTCTGGCACTCTTCCAAGTTCATCGAAACAATCTCTCGCTACAATCTCACTTCCCTCACTTCCACCATCTAAATAAAAGAAAAACTAAGAACAAGACTACTTCTAACTATGGAGAAAATTATCTAACTGTCGAACTCCTTCACTGAAGGTGGCCTCTGGTATTTATAAAGCTTTGGGGTGAAAGGCTTCTTCTCTCTTATGATTGCACTGATGGGATGACATTAATTCTCTATCTGAGGCGCCGATATTTGTCACCGAAAAGTTGAGTGTACTTGCTACAGTAGTTCATTAATAGCTTGTCAACTTAATTCGGAATCGACCGTCATCAGCTTTCCGTCCCATCGTGATTTATTACGCTTTTCACCTGGATGCGCCCACCAAGTTGTGCTAGCTTTATGCGGCAACCTTCTTGAGCAGATATTTGCGAGCACAAATGACCGCATAACCTTGCGTTAATGCAATCTTTTGATGCGCTCAACCATTGATTTCTTTGATCGAATTTTCCACCTTCCATCATCGCATATTCTACACAAAAATGCACAAGTTGCCTATTTTGATGTGATTGACGCATGCGACCGCAATATTATGAACTTAATGCTTTTTAGACGCAATCTTATATCTTTTTATCAACGGAAACCTGCATTGTTTAATAACTTAGCACTGTAATAACGTGCATTTTGCCCGTTATTAGTGGTCTTCTAGCTTTCTTTCAAACTGACTTTTCGAAACTTCCTAAGAGCATCGCATGACTTCTTTCAATTTTTTAGCAATGGGGACATTGCTGCGTTTTAAATTTAGGGGTGCGATATTCATTTTCAACCTTGCTATTGTTAGGTTAAAATATATATATATGTGTGTGTGTGTGTGTGTTGTGTGTGTGTGTATTTATTTATACGTTGCGATCTGATCCTAACCGTTAGTTGGATGTCCGCATGACACATGTGGGGGCAAGCCAAAACGAAGGTAGGAATCGTGATCAACGCATAAATAAAATGATCGCAATTCTGCTGCCAAACGGGCACGAGTTTAGACTGAGAAAGAACGCCTTGCTCATAGTTGGATGTCTGCATGACACACGTTAGGGTAAGCTAAAACGAAGGCTAGGCACTTGAATCAGCGCAAGGTCATAATATATATACATATATGTCGAAAATACACAAGGATAAAAATCATTTGAAAATACCCAGTGAAAAAGTTTTTTTATGAAATAAATCTTGCGATGCCTTGGAATCTGGTAAAGTCTTTTTAAAGGTTAAACTTGCGAGCCCTTAATTTTAGAAATATTTTAAGAAAAGACTTGGATAAAAATTAAGGGGATTTTTGTGCATAGGATGTGAATAAGGCATCCTTAAGGCATTACAGTTGAGTTAAGCATGGATTTTTCATCAAATATCACAGTCATACTAAGTATGACTCTATTCTCAGAAGGTGAAAAAAACTTGATGCATTGTAAATGTTATGAAATAATGGTATGACATTGCGACGTATACGATAATGTCGATAGGACTTATGTCTAAGCCTCTATTCTTGTTTATGCGATTATGAATTATACATACATACACAAGGTGACCGCATACTATCATATTCTATTTCTAGGGTGTATGCGATGCGTAATGCAAACAGAACTTATGTCTAAGTTTCTATCTCTTGCTTATGCGGTTCTAATCTGACTTTTTCAAGCCTAGATTCTAACCTGACTCTCTCAAGTCTAGTTCTTTCCTTAGACTACTCTCTCAAGTATCTCTAAAGGATAAATGACGCATACATAAGACAAGATGATCGCATAAAGTGAATATCTTAGGTCATGCTAGCTAGATACTTCTCAACCCATTTGGAAATTTAACTACTCATGCAAGATGTGGAGGGATTGAACAGATGTTGAGATGAGAATTCCATTTACTATGAATAAAGTGTGGAATACAAAACAACAATCGAAAGTAAGGATAAGAAGCCCGAGAGCAATGTCTTGCTTTCCGTGGCTTTTACACTGTCTTTTTACTCTACTCTACCCAGAAGAATGTCCTTGCTCTCGAAGGTGTCAACCCTCTCTCCTTTTATAGTGCTTCCTGGCTGTCTTTCGAGCTGTCCAAGAATGTCTCCTCGGAAACTCCTTCTCTTTACTCTATCCGCCTTCTAAGTATTTGAATAACTACAAACTAACGGCTATCTCTTTGTATATGATCTATCTTCTGTACATGGCGAACTTCTTTATTGATGGTGGCCTTCGGTATTTATAGATCTCAAGGTGAAGAAGCTTTTCCCTCTCACGATTGCAATGATGGACGGTCATTAAATTTTCTGCTCTGATGTGTCGATTAATGGTCACCGAAAAGTTGAATGTACTTGCTACAGTGTATTGTTAACAACTTGTCAACTAAACTCGGATTCGACCGTCATCAGCTTTCCGTCCCATCATGATTATTATGCTTTCATCTTGATGCGCCGTCTTTATACGGCCACCTTCTTAAGCAAATCTTCACGAACGCATACGATTGTATGTCTTTGTGATCACAATCTTTCAATGCGCGCGGATGCCGAATTCCTTGGATCGCAATTTAACTTGCGCCAACGCATTTTTCCTACACAAAATAAGTAAATTAGCTGCTTTTAGGCGATGGGAGCATGCGATCATAATATTCTCAGTTTAACACTTTTGGACATGACTTTATGTATTTTTATCGTCGCATTCCCTCATTATTTTACTTATTCGCGCTGTAATAACGTGTATTTCTGCCTGTTATCAGTGACCAGACTCTATATCCCTTAACTCCATCCCAAAAACGCACAACTATACCCTTTTTAGCTCTCGGTTCTAATTTACCCTCACTAACATAATAGTAGACAGTACAACAAAAAACTTTTAATAAAGAATAATCTGCAGGTTTACCAGACCACACCTCGTAAGGTGTTTTACAATCAATAGTTGTGTGAGGTCTACGATTGATCAGATAACATGGTGTATTTACTGCTTCTGCCCAAAACCTTCTAGCCAACCCTGTATTAGAGAGCATGCGTCTTGCTCTCTCCAACAACGTTTGATTCATACGTTCTACAACCCCATTTTGTTGGGGAGTATCCCTAACAGTGTGATGGCGAGCAATCCCCTCGGCTTTACAGAACTCATTAAATTCAGATCCACAGAATTCTAGACCATTATCAGTTCGCAGCCTTTTGATCTTCTTCCAGTTTGATTTTCAATCAATATCTTCCACTGCTTGAAATTCTTGAAGGCTTCACTTTTATGTTTCATCATAAAAACCCAAGTCATTCTTAAGTAATCATCAATTATAGACAAAAAATACCTACTGCTTCCAATAGATTCAACTTTGGAAGGTCCCCTATAGTCTGAATGAATATAATCAAGTGTCTTTTTTGTACGATGAACACCTCTTGGAAACTTGCTGCGATGAAGCTTCCCAAATACACAATGTTCACATAATTCAAAATCCTGCTCCTTGTGCCCACGAAGAAGATCCCTTTTTGACAGAATTTGCATCCCTTTTTCACTCATATGACCAAGTCTCATATGCATAACTTAGTCATATCATCCTTGTGAACGACCGACGATGCAACAACAGCATAACCTGTTATCGTGGAACATAATAGAAAATACAGTGTTCCACCCTTTATACCTTTCAGAACTACCTCAGAACCCTTATAGACATACATTGCTCCACCTTTACCTTTAAAACTGTAACCCTTGCTATCGAGTACACTAAAGGACATCAAACTCTTCTTCATTAGTGAAACATGCCTAACCTCTTTTAAAGTGTAGAAGGCACCATTATGTGTTCATATCTTGACTGAGTCGATTCCAATTATCTTGCACACAACACCATTAGCCATGCTAACATTCCCTCCATCTATTTGCTGATAGGTTAAAAACCACTCTCTATTTGGGCACATATGATAAGATGCCCCAAAATCAAGAACCCACACATCATCAGAATGTGAATGTTCATTCACAACTAAAGCTAGATCTCCTTCAGATTAAATCTCGACTTCTTCAGGATCAATCTCAACTTGTGCAAAAAAAGGCGGATGCATCCTTTTGTCACTCTTTTCCTTCTTTTCCTGATTTTTTTTTTATCTTAGGAGATTCAGTTTTCCAATGCCCCTTTTCTTTACAGTAGTGACAAATATTATCTGACCTAGAATCATTTGACTTCGAAGACATTTTATTCTGGTTCGACTTCTGCTTACTAGAGTTCTTATGTCCATTGCTCCCTGTAGTAGCTAACCTAGATGCCTGACTTTCTGTAACTGAACTTCCTACATTCTGATGGTCCTCTCTCATAAGCAACGTGGACTTTGTACCTGCTAATGTCAGATTTTCTTTCCCTTCAATATACGAGTCAACGAAAGTCTCATACGATAGGGGCAAAGATGTCAACAAAATTAGGGCATCAACCTTAACCTCTATGTCATGCAGATCTAATAAAATTTTATCTAATTGATCAAGATGGTCTCGTAGAGATGTACCTTCCTGTCTACGTAGATGATACAGATGTTTCTTCAGAAACAACTTCTTGGTTAAAGATTTCATCATGTAAAGACTTTCCAACTTCAATCAAAGACCAGCGTCTGTTTCTTCATCTGTGACCTCGATAATGATGTCAACAGCCAAACATAGCATGATCGTCGAATGAGCCTTCTCCTCAAGAGTCTACCATTCTTCAACATCCACGGCAGCCTTCTTTGACTTACCCGTTAACGACACCCATAGCCCCTGCTGCTTTTACAAAGATCGCATCTTGATCTGCCATAAACTAAAACTATTCCTCCCGGTAAATTTGTTGATCTTTACGTTCAATCCAGACATCTTCAATTGTTAAACATATGCGAAATTTCGAAGAAACCCTAACAAGGCTCTGATACCAGTTTCTTACGAAATCAAAAATAAAAGAACACAAAATGGAATGTAGAGATAGAGAAGATCGACACACAGATAAACGTGGTTCACTAATGATGTGTTAGCTATGTCCACGGGCAAAGGGAGAATAGTATTATGAAGGAGAATGTTTTCAGAAAATTACATCAAACAGCGCCTTTAGAGTTAGAAGTTTATATAGCGCACTACTCTAAACCCTAGGGTCATAATTGTAAATAAATTCAAGGCATCCCAAAAAATCTCCACCTTGACTTGAATTCTCTCCCAAATAACAGATATACCAAATGTAACATAAATCAGTATTGCCAGATGTACCCAGACTTCTCCCTCATGCCTCAAAGTGTGCCACAATTTTCATCACTTTAACTCTCTGCTCACCTCTTAAGAAGTGATATCTTACATCTATATGCTTAGTTCTCTCATGATGAACTTAATCCTTGGCTATGCATATTGCACTCAAACTATCACAATATACAATAGCTTGGTCATGATGCAAACAAAGATCACCAACTAACCCCCCCAGCCATATTCCCTCTTTAACAGCTTCTGTCAAGGTCATGTACTCTGCTTCAGTAGTAGACAAAGTAACTGTAGGCTGTAAGGTTGCCTTCCAACTAACAACAGAACCACCCAGAGTGAACACATAGCCAGTCATAGACCTTCTACTGTTAACATCTCCAACATAGTCAGAATCAGAATAACTGGTCACCAAACACTTTGTGCAATTCCCATAAATGAGACCAACATCAGACATACCTTTAAGGTAACGAAAAATCCTTTTTACGGCTTGCCAATGCTCATTCCCAAGTTGACCCACGAACTTGATGATAACATGATAACGAGCAGAAATGCACGTTCTTACAGTATAAAGATATAAAACAATGTGGGTATGCGATGATAAAAATATACAAAATCATGTCCAAAAGCGTTAGACATAGAATATTGTGATCACATGCGCCTATCGCATAAAAGTAGCTAATTTATTTATTTTTTGTAGGAAAATGTGTTGGCGCAAAGCAAAAGGCAATCCAAGGAATTCGGCAACCATGCACATTAAAATATTGCAACCACAAAGCCATGTGATCGTATGCGCTCGTGAAGATTTGCTCAAGAAGGTGGTCACATAAAGATGGCGCATCAAGGTGAAAGTATAATAAATCATGATGGGATAGAAAGTTGATGATAGTCGAATCCGAATTTAGTTGACAAGCCGTTAACGACACACTGTAGCAAATACATTCAACTTTTCAGTGGCCATTAATCAGCGCATCAGACAGAAGAATGAATGACCGCCCATCATTGCAATCATTTGAGAGAAAAGCTTCTTCACCTTGAGCTCTATAAATACCGAAGGCCACCATTGTTAAAGGAGTTCGAATTCTACACAGTTCGCCATATACATAGAAGATAGAATATACAAGTAGTTATTCGTTAGTCTGTAGTTGTTCATATACTTAGAGGCGAAGGCGAGGGAAGAGAAGAAGACGTCGAGAGACCACTCTTGGATAGCTTGAAAGACTACTGGGAGGCGCTGAAAATGGAGAGAGGGACAACACTTGCGAAAGCAAAGATATTCTTCTAAACAGAGTAGAGTAAAAAGACAGTGTAAAAGCCTCAGGAAGCAAGACATTGCTACCGGGCTTCTTATCCCTACTTTCCATTGTTGTTTTGTATTTTGAATTTATTTATAAAATGGAATTTGCATCTCAACATCTGTTAAGTCTCTTCACATTTCGCATGAGTAGATAAATTTTCGAATGGGTTGAAGCACTTAGCTAGCATGACCTAAGATCTTCACTTTATGCGATCATCTTGTCTTATATATGCGTCTTTCACCCTTTAGAGATACTTGAGAGGGTAGTCTAAAGAAAAAACCTAGACTTGAGAGAGTCAGGTTAGAATCTAGGCTTGAGAGAGTCAGATTAGAACAACATAAGTAAGAGATAGAAACTTAGAGATAAGTTCTATTTGCTATTATGCATCGCAATAGGATATGATAGTATGCGGTCATCTTGTGTATGTGTGTATCATTCATCATCGCATCGAAAAGAATAGAGGCTTAGACATAAGTCCTATCGACATTATCGTATACATCGCATGAGTCCTAGAATTAGGAACTATGGCATTTGCATTGAAGAGATGACATGTTGTTTTGTGTGTGTAGCATGATCGCATAACTTGAACGCAATCTTAGGAAGTGTTAGCTAAATCCCTTCTCAATCCGTTCCCCACATACTCATTGTAACTTTCTCTGTCATCAACTTTTTACTTAATTCTACCACATAGGATCTATACTTAAAATAACACATCAACCACTTATTTGTATTTGTCACCGCAAAGGAATCAAAATTAACAGCATGGGCAAGATCAGGCCTAGTATAGACCAAGAATACTTCAAATTTCCAACTGCACTATCATAAGGAACTCGAGACATGTACTCCTTCTCAGCTTCAAACTGTGGTGAAAGCACAGATGATAAACGAGCATTTATAAAACTAGGAGTATCTATAGGCTTAGCTGATGACATACCAAACCTGGACAATATTTTCTGAATATATTCTTTCTGCGACAAGAAGAGCTTATTCTTATCTCTGTCCCTATAAATGTCCATACCCAGAATTTTTTGAGCAGCACCCAAATCCTTCATATCAAACTCAGCACTGAGAAGATTCTTCAATTTTAGAATGTCAGACTTGAAATTTGCAGCTATGAGCATATCATCTACATATAAAAGTAGATAAATCATCGAACCATCATCAGCTTTGTTGTGATATACACAACAATCATACAGACTCTTGTTATAGCCAAGTCTAATCATATAGCTGTCGAATCGTTTGTACCACTACCTTGGAGACTGCTTTAACCCATACAAAGATTTCTTCAACTTGCAAACATAATCTTCTTTACTTGGACACTGGAACCCATCTGGTTGGGTCATATAAATCTCTTCCTCCAACTCTCCATGTAAGAAAGTAGTCTTCACATCTAGTTGTTCAAGTTCCAAATTCTGATGTGCTACTATAGCTAGTAACACTCTGATAGAAGTATGTCTGATTACTGGTGAGAAGATCTCATTATAATCAACTCCTTCCTTTTTGTGAACCCTCTAACAACAAATCCAGCTTTATATTTAATACCCTCTGAAGGTGATATTCCCTTATTTTTCTTGAAGACCCATTTATAAGCGACAATTTTTCTCTCCTTAGGCCGTTTAACTAATTCCCAAGTCCGATTTTTGTCAAAACATTCAATCTCATCCCCCATAGCAGTAAGCCATTGAGTAGACTCACCACATGATACAGCTTCTCTATAGGTGGATGGCTCATGGGGATCCACCTTTTCAGTAACCCGTAATGCAAAAGTAACCATATCTTCAAAACCATACTTCACAGGAGGTCCAACACCAACTCTTTTAGCTCTATCATGAGCTATACTCGGTTGATCTACTCGTGATCAAGAATTCTCAGGCAAAGCAACTTCGACAGGCACATTAATTTCTGGTTGCAAATAAGTTTCTGTAGTAACGTGTTGATCTTCTTCACCTTGATGTTGTAATTCATTTACAGCTGAAGTGAATTGTATCTTCACCTATTTATCAACACTACTACTTTCTCCCACATCAGTAGACGTCACAAAAGGCTTTACAGTTGAGTTAAACATGGAATTTTCATCAAATATCACAGTCCTACTAAGTATGACTCATTCTCAGAAAGTGACCAAACTCTATATCCCTTAACTCCATACCAAAAACGCACAACTATACCCTTTTTAGCTCTCGGTTCTAATTTACCCTCACTAACATGATAGTAGACAGTACAACAAAAAACTTTTAATAAAGAATAATCTGCAGGCTTACCAGACCACACCTCGTAAGGTGTTTTACAATCAATAGTTGTGTGAGGTCTACGATTGATCAGATAACAGGGTGTATTTACTGCTTCTGTCCAAAACCTTCTAGCCAACCCTGCATTAGAGAGCATGCATCTTGCTCTCTCCAACAACGTTTGATTCATACATTCTACAACCCCATTTTGTTGGGGAGTATCCCTAACAGTGTGATGGCGAACAATCCCCTCGGCTTTAAGAACTCATTAAATTCAGATCCACAGAATTCCAGACCATTATCAGTTCGCAGCCTTTTGAACTTCTTCCAATTTGATTTTCAATCAATATCTTCCACTGCTTGAAATTCTTGAAGGCTTCACTTTTATGTTTTATCATAGAAACCCAAGTCATTCTTAAGTAATCATCAATTATAGACAAAAAAATACCTACTGCCTCCAATAGATTCAACTTTGGAAGGTCCCCTATAGTCTGAATGAATATAATCAAGTGTCCCTTTTGTACGATGAACACCTCTTGGAAACTTGCTGCGATGAAGCTTCCCAAATACACAATGTTCACATAATTCAAAATCCTGCACCTTGTGCCCACGAAGAAGATCCCTTTTTGACAGAATTTGCATCCCTTTTTCACTCATATGACCAAATCTCATATGCCATAACTTAGTCATATCATCCTTGTGAACGACCGACGATGCAACAACAGCATAACCTGTTATCGTGGAACCTAATAGAAAATACATTGTTCCACCCTTTATACCTTTCAGAACTACCTCAGAATCCTTATAGACATACATTGCTCCACCTTTACCTTTAAAACTGTAAACCTTGCTATCGAGTACACTAAAGGTCATCAAACTCTTCTTCATTAGTGAAACATGCCTAACCTCTTTTAAAGTGTAGAAGGCACCATTATGTGTTCATATCTTGACTGAGCCGATTCCAATTATCTTGCACACAACACCATTAGCCATGCTAACATTCCCTCCATCTATTTGCTGATAGGTTAAGAACCACTCTCTATTCGGGCACATATGATAAGATGCCCCATAATCAAGAACCCACACATCATCAGAATGTGAATGTTCATTCACAACTAAAGCTAGATCTCCTTCAGAATCGATCTCGACTTCTTCAGGATCAATCTCAACTTGCGCAACAAAGGCGGATGCTTCCTTTTGTCACTTTTTTCCTTCTTTTACTGTTTTTTTTTTTTTTTTTATCTTAGTAGATTCAGTTTTTCAATACCCCTTTTCTTTACAGTAGTGACAAATATTATCTGACCTAGAACCATTTGACTTCGAAGATATTTTCGAAACGCCAGCAAAAAAATTCAAGGCATCCCAACATTTCTTGGTGCCTAGGCCGTCGTGCCTTACCGCTCTGTGTGGCGGAATGAACACATCCCAAATATCATTTGACCTAGAACCCTTTGACTTCGAAGACATTTTTTTGTCAAAGTGAAGAGAAATGAGTGTGGTGTTGATCGTGGGCTACTGTAAAGATTAAAGGATGGGAAGATTGGTAAAACTTCAAGAGAATCAAAGAAGGTCAGGCAATTTGCCACCCTGTTGCCTAGGCCATCGTGCCTTACCGCTTAGGCTACTCACATCCGCGAGCACACACCGCGTGTGTCGTTTGCACCTTGTACCCATCTACTTGACCGCACACGTGCCCCGTCCACTTGCTACCCTATGCACACCTCTAATGCCTCACACCCATCAGCCATGCCCCATCTTTTGCTTCCCATTGACACTCTGCTATTTGGAAGTTTGGTGAGTTGTGTTGGAACCTAATTAAGATTTTCTTGAAATTTTTACCTTGAGTAAATTTGGATTTAAGGGTGATTTTAAGCAATTTTGTACTAATTAAGGGATTAATTTGCAAAAACCCTAAATTTTGGAGGAATTAGGATTATAGGGGAATTAAGGCGGAATTGGTTATTCTTAGAAAATATTTAAGAGTTAACTGAGTTTGTGGTTGATTAGGGAATGACCAAGTGATTACAAACTTAATTTCAGGTTATATGGTAATCAGAGGAACTAGTGATCTGAAGAGGAGCTGGTTATATTGTGAGTGGTTTATTTTCAAATGTTTTTATTAATATTCTATTTATATAGTAATATAATAAGTATGATTTGTGAAAGGCTAGGCATGATCTAATTTATATGTTGTTATGCTAGTTTGAACTACTGAATTTAGATAAATATGTTTTATCTATGGTTTGTAAGTAAGTATGTTTTATCTATGGTTTGCAAGTAAGCATGTTTTATGTCGAATTTTATTTAATATTCCTATATGATTTCTTTGGCAATAATTTGTTTGGTTGGAATCTCCGGATTTGGTTTGATCATATTGAAAACTCATATTTAAAGGGATTGAATCTTAGGCAGAAGCATGTGAATGTCATACATTTTAATTTTCAATTTGGCTACAAATAGAAAACTCAGAGAAACATATGAAAAATTAAAAGATAAAAAGTAAATCAAATTACACAACATGCTTCGAAGCGAAAAGAGAGAAATATGGGAAATACCTTTGAAGAATACCCAATCTTCCCGAATCCTCTCCCAATCCACAAGGATCACTAACTGACATCTTTTCCTGGTCTCACCAAGAAACGCACCAATGGTTTAGGTACCACCATGAGGCTTCCCCGTTATTCTCAAGAATCAAAATCGATGTGGACTTATGGGCTAGCAATGATGACATGCAGAAATGCATGTCATCTTAGGCCTTTTACTTAGAATTATGAAGGTTATTAGGCAGAATATGCGATAATTATGCTGGGAATTCACGAGAAAGTGAGCTTGTGTCGATCAACATATTGAATCTCAGCTAACCCGTTATTATGCGTTCAATGTTCTATTTTTGTAGCTAAAACAGGAAATGGACGCAAACGTGGAAACTGGACCACCGCATAGACGATCGCATGCGGAGAAACTCTCCATCGCAAAGGAAAACACATCGATCAATGCATGGATATTGTGGTAATCAGTTGTATGCGTCCCGCATGGGAGTTACGCTCACCTAGCGATTGTGGTCATCATGTAGAGTTGCGGTATTAAGTAAATGCGGTCATTGAATGATTGCGGCTACGCAACAATGCATACTAATGGGAACAACGCAAGGTTGGTGGAATGAACATATCAACGCATCTATCTCGAGAAAAACCAAAAGATGATGTTGACATTTCACCTACCATGCCGTTAGTGGTAGAGGTTCAGAAAGGACTAACGCGCTGAGTGTCAGACTTAGAGCAGTCCAATTAATGCTATCGGCAACCCAAGCTCTATAAATAGAAGTCGATGAGTAGAAATTCAAGTTATCCGGGGATTTTCCTCGTGATCCAGATAAAATGCGTGAGAAGACACTTGAGAGTTCTTCACCTCCTTCATCCATTCTGAGTGACGATCGGAGTCTTCGACCGGAGCTAGATCTCGGAAGAGTCAACTCTAATGCCCATCCATGGCACCACCGGCAACCTTGATGCACATCCGCTGGAAGCAAATCTTTGCTTCCAGCTGGTCATTCATTTCCCTTTCTTCTCTCATATTGTATTGTATGATATTTTGTGATTAAGGAATTAATACAATTTGTTTTCAATGCAGTTCTCTGTTTCCTTCAACTCCATCTCCATCTTCTTGCTTAGCTTCTTTACTTTCATTTCAATACTTAGTGGGATTTCTTGGGTATCGCATACTTAGTCATGTGGATTAGGGACATGAAGCATGTAGCAATCCACCGAGAGGTGTGCGTTGTGTGAGTGTGTGAGTAACCTTATTTTCTTAGTGTGAAGCTGCGGCAACGCCTATCTATAGACTAATGCATTGCTTGTCTATAAGTAAAGTCAGCAACAACCAACTGCCCGGGAGGGTAAGTGGTTGGTCGTACCAAGCAATGTATGCATTGTTCACTAGGGTAGGAACAATCTTAGATCAACAAAGTTCATGTGGTTACCTTGTCCTATGAGCGCTTCATTCATCATTTAGGCATACGAAGAGTAGTCTAAAACACAAATCTAAGACTCGGGAGAGAAGATTGGAACGCATAGGCAAGAATGGAGAACTTAGGGATAAGCTCCATTTGCTTTCACACAACTTATGCACCCTACAGATTGGATATTGCATGCATCTAGGAAGTAAGATAAGGGGGCAGTAGCCATGCTCATGCAGCGGGAGCTAGTGAGCTGGTTATGGAGGTCTAGGCAGGTTTAGGCTTCTCGGTAATATCGCAGATATATTGCATACGTCCTAGAGTTAGGTTCACGTATGTGTAGCATGTTTGCATTGCTTGCGTTGACTAAGGTTTCCCTTACTGTCACTCTTAAGGGTTGCAATGAAATCATCTCCACATTTTATCTGTTTTCCCATACATTTATTTCATGTCAAATGTTGTCGTGTCTCTACCTCTCATGCATGTTGTCACTGCATTGTCTATTAGATAGGAGTAGGAGTAGGGTTAACTTAGCAAACCTCCCTTCCATTCTTTTATTTAAACCAGCCCATGCACATAACCACAAACATATAGTAACAAGTCCCTGTGTTCGACCTCGGATTACCCGAGAAACTTGCGTTCGTATTATACTTGGCATGAAGGCAAGAAAACTTGTGACAGGACGCATGGTCATCGCATACATTCGTTAACGCATTATCATTCTAACGCATGACCATCGATGCATGACTATCAACGCATATCTTAGGAACATACATCGCATACCGCATCCAAGGGATTTTAGTTGTCGAGTAAATTGGACTTCTAATTACCCGTCACCATGCAACGATCAAATTTTGGAAAAGGGAATGGAAGCTTTCGTGAGAGAATTCACAGAGGAAATTTTTCCAAAGAACTTCCAGAGACCAGGCTTGCATGAAGTCTAAGGAGGAAGAAGGAAACAACCACCTCTCTATGAAAAGAAGGTGAAGGAACTTGTGAAGGCCTTGATTTGAAATATGGATTGTCCTAATCTTTTGTTTTCACAGAATAAAAATCTAGGAACAAAAATTATGCAAAAAACTAAATTTATATCATGCCAACATAGAAAAGGAAATAGAATTAGGACTCAGAAACCTTACCATTGAAGATCTGATCTTCTTCACAAATTTCCTTTTCTTTCCAAATCATCACGAACGAAAACGATTCCTCGAACCAAGATGGCCACCACCACAAGAAGCCTTATGCATTCTCTTGGGATGAGAATCACAAAAGTGGTGAGCTCTGTGAATTTTGGTAGAAGGAAAGATTGAGAGGGGAGGGACAGTTTTTGGGATTTTCTCAGAGAATCCTTTTGGATCCAATCTCTATAAAATCTTCTGTGAAAAAAGAAAACCACACCAAAATCTCACATAACCTCCCACTCGTTACGTGAGTTTAGAGAGATCAGGGGAGGGAAGTTATTTCCCTCCCTAAAATTCAAAATGAAAATTAATATAATTAACAAATTAATTTGAATTTAAAAATCAAATCATTATATACATATATATAATAACTAACTTATTCTATAGATATAACTATATGTTATATCATATATAACATATAATCTATGGTTTAATATTGTATCATATAGAATATAACCTATTGTTTTAATTCTCTCATCAATGGCATTTAATATAAATCCCATTTATATTAAGTTCATTTATATGAATCCAATTCACATAATTAATATTTTAATCATATTCAAATATTTATTTCCTCTCAACCAAACTTTATAGTATAATGTATCAAATACATTATAGTAATTATATCAGATATAATTTTGGATTAATTTGAACAATTCAAATTAATTCAAAATTGATTCTCATTAAATCCCTGTTGAGCAACAGAAGGGACCTCATGGACCTGTAGATTGATGCTGCAATGGTACTTGAAAAATTAATTAAATTCATTTAATTAAATTATTCAACATTCATTAACTGTTGGGCAATTCACTAAAGACCGACAGTTGCACTCTTCACACTACATATATATTTATGTGTCCATTGGATATAACCAGCCAACAATGCAATAACCCTTCACAAATTACTCGTAAGTACAACTAGGCCAAAATTATCGTTTTTTCCCTATAGTTACATCTAACTCCTTAAGTACCACTGATTCCTCTAATGAACAATAAGTCATAGTCCAACTATGACCAAATCCTTATTTGGCCAAGAGAGGGTGTAGCGACACATTGTTCAAGCCCTGAAATCAACCCTTAAGGAATCAATTTATCTATTTACCCCGACATTGGGAAAGAGTGAATTCCGTCTTGTGTAGCTGTGTTCCCAGCTCCCCAATCATACAAATTAAATGACTGCCTCATAGGTCGAAATTCACAACTCACTTAGGATTCAGGTCATGTCACATATAGTCATTCTGGTGAAATGTAAGTCTCTATTATAAACAGTGTTATATAATGAGACTAATAATTTCGTAGTCCGGTCTTATACAAACTCCTTTGTATAGAACACCCCTACTCACATGTTTCTACATGAATGATTAGGATCGAATCATTTGTAGCACTTTACAACACTTATAACATCTACAAAACAGGTCTTATTCGTAGTGTCACAGGATAAGCTATCAAGCCTTATCCATCTAGTACAGACCATTTGGGTTATCACTTAAACACGATCCACCTGTATGTCTCTACATACATGTTTAAACTACAGATGACAACCTTGGATGTTAGTTTATTGGTTTGTGAGCTTAATGTTACTAAATGTAAAATAAAACATCTCATATTTTATTAAATAAATAAAAGTTTGTATAATACAATTACAAACTACAGGACCTTATGAGATTTAGGGCATCAACCCTAACAAAATGAACTCTCTACATGTACTGATAGATGACTCGAGATTAAAGAGGGGAGGTTATTAAAATTAACTTTCTCCCTTATCATGTCATATCTAAATTAAATAAAAAAATTATTAATAAAACTAATTTTATTAATAAACCGTATGTTATATCACATATAGCATATAACCTATAGTTTATATTATATCACATATAATATAATCTATATTTTATAAATCTCTCACACAACTTATAGAATTAGTATGAATCAAATTCACATTAATTTTAACCTATAGTTTTTATATAAATCATATTCATATAATTAATCTTTGAATCATACTCAAATATTTATTTCTCTCACTAAAACTTTATAATATAATATATCCTATATATTATATAATTATATCTCATATAATTAATTCCCTTTTATTAATTTAAACAATTCAATATTAATTCAAATCTCATTAATCCTAATTGAGCTAATGAGAGGACCTTATGGATCTATAGATTGAAGCTCCAATGGTACTTGATTAATTAATTAAACTTTTTAATTAAATTAATCAACCTCCATTAACTGCCAGTCATTCCACTAAAGACCGACAGCTGCACTCTTCGCACTATAGATAACGCCTTAGCCATGAGGGCCTTTGTAAATGAACTAGCAACATTGTCATCCTCAAGATTAAGGTCAAGTCATTTGTGGTCATCCTGCTGAAATGTAAGTCTCTTCGAGCAACGGTGTTATAAAGAGAGACTATTCATTTCGTGGCTCGATCTTATACAAACTCTTTATACAGAATACCCTGCTCATATCTCTCCAGCCACTGTAACATTGGGGTAAAATGTGTCCTGCCTTGAACGAAGATGAACAGAGACTCTTTGGGACATCAAGTTCGGATCTTGTTCCTTTGCGAGCGGAAGTCAGAACGAATACCGAGACTCCTTTTACGCCTTATTAGTTATTCAAGCGGATCACTTTGTTTGTAATGAAAAAGAAAGAGAAGGCAGATGTAGATCTTGAATCTTTACGGGCAATGAAAGTGGTAGGGCAAATGAAACATTCGAGATTTGTCAGGCTTAAGGTAAAGGGCGTGAGAGAAAGAAAGTTCTTGTTTCTAGGCTCAACTATGGGAATAAGGGGAATAAGAGCTGGCGATAAGTGAAGAAATTCCTTTCGGTAGTGGATACTAGTGACTCAGAGCCAAATCTCTCTTTTCGGAAGCGAAGTCATAACTTATACCGTTCGAAAGGGGCTCCAGCCCTTATGGTTATGGATAAGGATAAATAAATAGAACCGTTCGTTCTTTCTTTGCGGTTACGGTAAGCAAGTCTATTAGTACACAACACTCGTTTATAAAAGATGATCCTAAGGGAAGAAGAATGAAAGGGATAAGGCTGCAAGAAGAACCTAGAGAGGAAGCTCCATCGAAAGAAGAAAAGGAAATAAGACTCGTGTTTCTGGAAATCTTTCAAGGGGGAGTTCCATAGCGAAAACGGAGAGAGGAAAATTCAGAAAAAGAGAAAAAAAAGAAGAAGATTGAATGGATTATCCCGAACCTGCCTACGCCGCCGTCGCTGGAACCATTTATGATGGTCGCGTCTAGGTGGATTGTGGTGTTACCATTCCTTTAGGATACCTTTCGGCTTAAGTCAAAACTCTTCCCCCTTCGTTTTTATAGATATTCAGGTTTGTACGGTAACTCCACTTTGAGTATGGAATTCACTTTGTTGGTTGAGTGGAGTTACGGTAGACAAATCTATAAAGGAAGGACAATCGATCACACTTGGCACAGAACCACTTAATGATGGTTATTTACTCCCTCAAGACGTGCTTCTGATTTTTTCTTTCATCCTTCCTTCATCTCTTTTTATATCAATAGGGAGCTACGAGCAAGGCAGCTCTGCTCTAGAAAGACAAGAAACCAGCTGGTCCTTTTCCACTTAATCGCTAATTTATGAGCAAAACCGCCTTTTGCTGCCCCTCATGCAGCATATGTGCGGATCTTCACTAAAATCCGGCTCTATTGGTGGATGGATAAGGCCCCTCACTCTGACATGATTACAAAGAAAGCCACACGAGATCCTTGTAGCTTTGCCTGCCGCCCTTCAGTGGTATAGTAGTCTCGATAACAAAGCCGCCTTCGACCCTTCGCTTAATAAGCCCCTCTTTGAGCCTCTACAGAATTCCACTCACCCCAGCCCTTAGTAGCATTGACAAAGGAGAACAGCCCCCCCTCCCCCTTTTGATAGATAGAGAGCTTACCATCCCGCCTTTTATAGTCGCGACTGTTGCCATGGAAAAAGAGTTTTTTTCTGTCAAAGAAGCATGCTTAACACAGCCTATAGCGTAAAAGCATTCGATCCGCGTCTAAACTAAATTAAAGGTAAGGGCCCATACTCTCTCTTCTATAAATACGCTATCCCTTCCGGCTATGATATGGGGGAAGGGAAGTGAGATCTACAGATTTTTTTTATATTTGATGAGCGGCCAGCCGTACTATACTATGATCGCTCGGGCGACATGGCGCCACGCGTTACACATAAGAATGAATTGTTATGCGGTCGGTAAACTCTTTTTACAGGCAGCCTATCAAACAAATCAGATCACGTCTACAACACTTGTAACAACTACAAAGTAGGTCATATCCATAGTGTCACCAAGATAAGGTACCCAGTTTTATCCATCTACTACAAATCGTTCAGGTTATTATTTAAACATGATCCACCTGTATATCTCTACATACATGTTTAAATTACATAAAATAACTTGGGAACTTAGTTTATTAGAATGAGCACATGCATTGCACACAAAATACCAATTATTTTATTGATAACAATTTGTTTACAAAGCTTATAGACTACAAGAATACAAGAGAGATTTAGGACACCAATTCAAACAATATTTTACTATGGTTGATGGAAATGGATTTCAAACCATTTGATTATGTATCCTGGTTATTATCAACGTGTCTCGAGCACGCTTGGCTGGAAATTGTCGACCTATGCACATAAGATGGGTTGTATCCAGCATTTGGTGTGGTGTTCATGTGAATTTTTAATCTGAATAATATTTTGAGGAAGATTTATCATCATGCCATGTGCTTCAACAAAGGGGCCTATCATCGCAATGTTGCTGCAATTTTTATAAAAGGATCTTCTTTCTTTTTAGGGTTTCTCATGCAGAAACTGATGGATGCCAAGGAGAAGAGAAAATTTTATTTTTCATCTTTTTTTTTATTTATTTTAGTTTAGGATCTATTTTATTTTGGATTATATTAAAGGATGGGTGCTCCTCATCTACCTCTTGTCTATGAGATGTTGAGGTAAGGTTTTCTTCTAGGTTTTGGGAGCAAGACCCTATGTTATTTTGTGAGATTTTTGTTGAATGAAGTTGCATGTTGATTTATATCTTCTTTGAATCTTTTTTAACTTCTAGATATGTATTTTTACTTGGGTTGACTCTTCGTTCATAGATGTGTATCTTTGTTGCTAATCGATTTAGGCTTGTTTTCATCTGGCTTGAATCACCTAAAGTAGCAATAGTTGAATCATGTATTTCATTGCTAACCTTAGAATGCATCCATTAGCTAGTTCAAAGATAAAATTGACTTATTAGTTAAGCTAGACGGAATATGAAGCTTCCAAACTTGGTCCATTGAAGGACCAGATGTTATCATGGGCATTTAATCGACCGAATACATTTATCATACCAATTTAAATAAGCCTAGCTTAGGATTAAAGATCCACCCAATTTTTCAACAACATGTCGTGACCGGTTAGGCTTGGTTGATTTTGTCAGAAAAGAAAGTAGGTTTCGGGGGTTCATTGATTAGTAAACCTCCGGTGCTGGTAAGNCTAATTTTCACGAAATTTTGAGAAAAGTTCTGAAAATTTTGAAATTTCGAGAATATCAACCTATTGTGATTGGTTAGGCTTGGTTGATTTTGTCAGAAAAGAAAGTAGGTTTCGGGGGTTCATTGATTAGTAAACCTCCGGTGCTGGTAAGGTCGGGACCATGGTCATCCGTCTCTGGTTTGTCGGCCGATAAGATCTTTGAGATTGACTAGCCAGCTGGGTTGGTTTGGCTATTCGATCATAGGTTTTCGAAGATAATTTATCATGTATGCAAGTGTTTAGCCTACTTGCCAATGGTGCTTGTAGCACTACCACACTCTAAGGCAGCATTGTATTGTTGTTTTAAAAAAAGACGAACACGCGCTGGAAATTTTGTAGTGTTGCGATGCTACCTTGTTTTGTGAAGGAACTCGTGTTACAGAGAACCTATGAGCGGAAACGGATCTACCAAATCCCATTTCAATTGAAACAAACAATTATAGTAAAACAGTACAAATTATGCATCATAACATAAATTACAACATGCTTTTGAATAAGAAACAAGGTCCAAGAGATTATACCTTTGAAGAACTTTTCTTCACGTTAATCCCTCGAACTGTCACGAAAACTTCGAACAGCAACAAAACTCCTCGAATAGCAACCAAACTCGAACCAAAGGGAGAGGACACTTCCATTTAGTGACCTTGGTATTCTCAGGGTGGGAACTCTGGAGTGGTGGGCTCTGACTATTTCGGTTAAGAGGAAGTTTAAGGTTTGGAGAAGGAAGACGATTGAATTAAGAACAAGCTATCACATAGCAAAGTTTGCTTCAATCGTGTAGGCGATGAGGCTATCGTATAGTCTCTGAGTTAATTGTGTAGATTTGGCTCAAATCGTGTAAATCTTCTTTTGGAAAAACTAAAATCATATTTTATTTATTCCCTTTGCCATTATAAACCGCTTAACCTCCCACTAAGGTGGTTAAAGAGAAAAAAGGGATAATTTGTTGGGGATGATTCCCTAAACTCTCGTGTCTTGTAGTTTATAAACACAGTTTTGTACGAACGTTTGTGATGTATAATATATGATATTTTCTTCACTACTTGTCCTTGAACATTGGATGTTTTATTTGCTTTACCACAAACTAATAAACTAAAATCCCTAGTTGTCATGATGTAACTTAAGCATGTATGTAGAGACACACAAGTGGATCATGTCTTAAGTGATAACCAAAATAGTCTGTAGTATATGGATATAGGAGGGAAACCTTATCCTGGTAATGCTACGGATGTGGCTCGCTTTGTAGAATGGTTACAAGTGTTGTGACTTGTTACAGATGGTCTGATCTTGATCATTCATATGGGGACATGTGAGCGGGGGCATCCTATAGTAAGAGTTTTTATAAGACCTGACCACGAAAGATAGTTAACGTCTCGTTATATAACGTCGTTCATGACAGAGACTTCACTTCACTAGGATGACCATAGGTAACTGACCTCAATCCTAAGTGCGTTGGGAACTCTTGCCTTTTTGGGTGGTCCTTTAATTTTTCATGGGTGCAAGTGGCCAAGTCACCGACTCAAACCTACCTCTTTGGGATTCGTCTGATTTGGGAGCTGGGAACTCAGCTACACAAGATGGAATTCACTCATTTCCCGAAGCAGAGGTAAGTAGATAGATTGCTCCCTTAAGAGCTGATCCCGGGACTTGAACGAGTTGGCGCCACACACCTTTCATGGCCTGAAAGGTGTCTACACATAGTAGAACTATGTTGTATCGTTCATTAGAGGGATCAGTGGTACTTAAGGAGTTAGATGTAACTACAGGTGCAAAATGGTAAATTGGCCCAACTGTACTTACGAGCATCTGTGAAGGGTTATCGTACTGTTGATTGGTTATATCCGATGGATACAGAAATATATCTGTGGAAAAAAGAGTTCAACTGTCAGTCTTTAGTGGAATGCCTGGCAGTTAACGGATGGTGGATCTCGTGGCTAGAGAGTTTAGTCAGCTATTCACGTACTGTTGGAGCTTCAAGCCATAGGTTCATCAGGTCCCCTTGGTAGCTCAATGGATTCAAGTTGAGAATCAGCTTTTGGGTCAGTTTGAAATGTTCAAATTCCAAGAGGGATTTCGATTATATATGATATAATTGAACTGGTTAATTATATATGATATGATTGACTTTATATATGAGATACATTAATTGGAGGAAAATGGATATAAATATGATTTATATCTAGTGGGGGAGAAAACACTATGGTTTATATGTGATATTAAACTATGATTAATGAATATAATATGATTATATTTATTATTTTAATTTAACAATTATGGGATAATTGTGCACTCTGTTTTCTCTGTAACTGTGTGTTAGTGGGAAGTTTGATTCAATTTTCGTAACTGAAGAATAAAATGAAAATCGTCTTTATTTTGCAAGTGATCATGTAATTTTGCTCACGAAGTATATGCTGCCTATCGCTTAGTAAACTGAGAGACTATACGAAAGCTCGAATTTACTATACGATCGTATACACGCATGCACATCTTTCTAAATGATCACCTACGTTTTACTAAACGATCGTCTACCGCCAAGCATTTACTAAACGATCGTATAGACGATTGCAGCCTATTTACTACACGATCGTGTACTTCTTCTAAACGATCAAGCATAGTCTATACGATAAACCCTACCTTTCTCGCAGTTGCTTGGTCATTGTACACGATCTTCATATCCTCCTCCCCTCTACCAAATTCCAACAGAGCCCACTCTTTGGATTCTCACACCGAGAATACCGAGAGTTCCAAGTGGTGGTATCATCCCTACATTTGTTCTGTTCGTATGGAGACCATTCGTGTGTAGATGACTGGTGGTATTGGTGGACGATAGTTTGGAAGTTCCAGTGAGAGTGAGAGGAAACGTTCCTTGGAGAGAGTAAGATTTGCTGTGAAGAAAAGTTCTTCAATAGGTACGTATTCTTTTCTCTTGTTTTTTAATCTTAAAACATGTCGTAATTTACAGTATATTGCATATCTATTTTGTTTGAATCTAAATGTGGAAATTATGTCACAATGTATTTGGAAAGATCCGCTTCCACTCAGAGGTACTCTTGTATAAGAGTTCCTTCAATTGATATCAGAGCCAGGTTTCTGATATTCCAAATTTCATTGATGCAAAGAATTGCATTTACATTCTCGGTGGGTGAAGCATGTCTACTCTCTGTTTAATCGTTAAATCGTTTGTGGATGTGGGATTAATGGAGTTTATGGGATGAAGCCTCTGATTGTTTAAATTCTTTTACATTTGAAGTTAATTGTCAAGGCCCCTGCGTTTTTGGGCATATTAACTGCTATCGAGTCTATAATTTCAAAGAGTTTGTGTCTATGAGTCGTTCATGAAGAAGCTTTATAGCAAGGGTTGCTGTTCTTCAAGGATGAAGACGACCAAGCATTGGTCGGGTCGTGTAAACGATGGGGTAGACGATCGTTGAGTATCAGATGCTTGGGAACTAGTTTTACGCCCGCGCATAGACGATAGTGTAGCTCAAGAAGTTTCATCGCTTAGTTACTGACTACACGATCCATCTGTATGTCTCCACATACATCATTATGCATATACTATATACCATTTAGGTTATCACTTAAACATGATCCACCTATATGTTTCCACATACATGTTTAAGTTATAACGATAACCTTGGATGTTAGATCATTGGTTTGTGGTTAATGCAACTAAATATTATATATTTCATAGACAAAGTGAATAAAAATATCAAATATTATTAATCACATATATGTTTGTTCAGACAAGGTTTGCAAACTATAGGACTCTATGAGATTTAAGGCATCAACCTTAACATTTTGCTACTTCTATCCATTGACATCGTGCACGACATCGCAGTATGTTGTGCAGGCCTCTTTTGCATTTTCACCTATTTTGACCTATTATCTCATCTTTCCTTGCCCTAGGTTTGACCTACTTTATGGGTATTTTTGTCATTTTGTACTCAAATTAGCTTGTTCCAGTCCATATGCTCGACTTCCTACAATTTAAACATAAAAGCATCAATTATCACAAATTAAGTATAAAACCAATAAAATTCTAAGCCCAAGAAAGCATTTTTTTAGTACTTTTCACGGTGAGCACTTGAAAGAGAATGTAATAGACCCTGCACATGAAGTATAAATAAATAAAGAGAAAGAGGATAGCCTTGGCGGATTCCCTGAGATGAGTGGTGTGTCCTATCGCCACACCATTAATAAAAACAGAAAACTGTGGTATGGAAACATAATTCATAATCAATCTGATCCAACCTTCTTCCAACCTTAAACGACGCATAATGCGATAAAGAAACAATCACTCATATGCCTTATGTCTAATTTCAAAGCAACAAACTCATCCATTCCTAACCACTTGTATCTCAATAGTGGAGACATTCATGTCCAATAATAATGTATCAGAAATAGCTCAACCTGGAACAAAATTTTTGTTCAACAGTCATCGTTTCAATAGCATGACCCTCCACTTCGTCAAGTAAAATCGTCTTGTCCTCATCCTATATGAGCACATCCGTCTCCCGCTCACCTGCACCACATGCAACACTTGTCTTAGCTTCCTCATCATTTCCACTTAATCCACAAGAGATTAGTTCACCACCATGTATGGGAACCTCTTGTTCATAACATTCATGAAGGGGTTCGAATCCCCGCGGAAGCGTGTGATCATGTTATTTGATTTCTTGAATAAATTAAAATACAAATAATTAAGAAAAGGTTAAACAACTTACATTTGCTAATCCATAATTTCAGCAAAATCTTCTCCTCGAATCGATAGCCTTCTCTTCGAAGTCTTCATTTTCCACAAGATCTTTCTTGCTATGACTTTGGCCAAAATATGTGATTGAAAGTTTTTTTTCTTTTTCTAAAAAATTATTTAGGGACTAAATTGCATCCATATTAAGATTCTAAAATGCATAAGGTTAAATTATAAGTTTAGTCCATGAATTATTTTTAATTAAGTTGATGTAATCTAAACATATTTGAATTTAAAAAGTGTTTAATAATATATTCTTAAATTTTTAGTTTTGTGTCTAAAAGGTCTTTGTGACTCTTAAAAATATATCTAGTAAGTCCTTGAACTTTCAATTTCTTTTCTAATAGGTCTCCAATATATTTAACTTTTTTTATTAAAAAAAACTGATAGAATGGATATAAAATTTAATTTTGTCTACTCGGCATTCATGCGACCCACCCGGTGATCTGGTACGGAGTGGGTTTAGAACGCTCTACCTACTTAGAACCCTAAACTAAAAAGTCGAATAAGATTAATAACCTATTAGATATACATTTTAAGTTTCAAAATCCTAGAAGACACAAAATTGAGAGTTTACGAATTTATTACCCAATTTAATTTATAAAGTTCAGGAGAGAACTAACACAAACCTGATTAACTTATTGTTCTAATTAGTGATGTGGATAAAAAAAGTTGATTAATTTTCAAGTAGAGAGAGCAAGCTTGCACATTAAGAAGTGAGAAGAAGAAACTCCTTCAGCATAATTGACTTCTATGTATACTTTGCTTCTAATCCTCTTTTTGATACATTAATCATTATAATGCTTCCCATGCATATTTAATTAAACACATTTTCTCTCTCTCTTTCTCTTCCTCCCTCCCCAATCTTTGCATAATTATTGTTTTAATCTGTCATTAATCTCTTATACCTGGTATAAAATTGCCCAGTAATGTCTATCAAAAACTGACATTATATGGATACTATAATTAATTGATGATGGATTGTATATGGTATTATATAATAGATGAAATTTGCTTATGCAATTATTCAAATATTTGTATATTTTTTAAATTAAGATTGTGTAATGATCAATTTGGCTAATTATTTCTTAGCTAGAGGTTTCATGTTCAAAATTAATTAATTGTGAAAGAAGTAACCTAGGTATATTATAAAGATTGTGATGTTTTTCTACCACTTTTCAGTATAGAATCTTCAACATGCACGTAAGCTCCTTCATCTTATTTTAGGAACATAATAAATTTATAGTTTTAAACTTTAGGGTTGTAATAATCTAAAAAACACAGACACAAATACAGATACATGATACGAATACGATATGGCGATAAGTTAATTTCTAAAAAACTAAGATATGAATACGTTGAAGATACGTTATATATATATATGTCTAATTAATTGCTATAGTACTTATTTTAAGTTAGATTAAAATAGATTCAAGAAGAGAGAGAAAACTTGAAAAAAAATCCAGTAACATCAAGTGATTGTTGAGCGACTAGAGTAGACGGTAGAAAAGAAGTAGATCATGAAGATTGAAAAATGAAGTTGAAGATGAAGTGGGTGTGAATCATGATTTAAATAATAAGAGAGAAGGGAATAATGAAGATTTAATTATGTTTCGAGTTTTTTTTTAAATTTTTTTATGTTTTATCATTTTTAATTTATTTTGTTTTGGATTGCTCAATTTAAGTGGACTTTTATGTTTGGAAGTGATTTTAAAATGGTTGAAATCACTTTTGTCATTTTTAAAATCATTGTGAAACATGTTTAATTCTTCAAAATTGATTTTGATGATATGAAAATTGCATTTAAAAGTGTAAAATTGAAAACTAAATTATTTTGAGTAATTAAAAGTGTGTTTTCGAACGATTTTAAAAATGAAAAAAATTATTTTTGATTATTTTAAAATCACTCCTAAACCTGGACTAAAATAAAATGGGTTGTAGGTTAGACTTTTTTAAATGGTTGGGCTTAAATTTTTTTTTTAAAGAAAAATTGACCCACGTATCCATCTGGAAGCTGAGTATCTGAAAATTAAAAATAAAAATCAGATACTTCAAAGCAAGTATAAGATACATATCTACCACGTATCTGGACTATATCCATATCGTATCCGTACTTGATACCGATTCTCTTCTACACAATTAGAAGTATATGTACTTCCTCGATAACAACTAAAATATCAAACTAATAATTGTATCTATTTAAACCCTTTGTTTATATATATATATATATATATATATAACTATAACTAGCTATTTTTATTTATCCTTTATCAAGAATCAACTCGCTAAAATCGTGCAATCAAGATGTTTGCTAAATTTTTGGGCTCCTCAAGTTTGAATTCAAGTTATCTTTTTTTTTTAAAAAAAATTCTAGATTATATTCCTTGATCGGTTTTCATGATCTTTTTAGTTTTCAAGATCATATTATGTTTATTTTATGTTTTTAGATTTTGATTTATGTTTTCTTATTTAGATATTCATTTTTTAAAGAATCTAATCAATTATTTGCCTTTACAATTTTAGTTATATATTGATTACTGATTACTTAAGATGGAAGATAAATTAGACCTTTACATTAAATAAATCCTCTGTTAGTTCATGTATCTAGTACATATATGCAGATATAAAAATAAATAATGAAAGTTTCATATAAGTCATAATTATGACTAATATCTACCATGAAACTAGGGGTTGGATTTACCATGGCGTAGTGACTAATAAGACAAGAGAGAGTGTTGATTTTTTTTTTTTTTTTTTGTTATCAATCATCTTTTTGTAATCAATTATTGATAATTTTGTGATTGATTTTTAAAAAATATTCTCAATGGAAGGTCGTAATTAATTGAGATAATAAGAACAAAAGCTTTGCATTCATGTTGTTTTTATGGTAAAATTTGATAAATATTATAGCAAAATTTTCAAACATTGTGAGCTATTATTGATAGGATATTTTGTTCATCGTTGACTCTTGATCTTAATACTCTACACAATCCTCTTGTCGTTAGTTTGATTTTGAGCTCATGATCTTGAGTTCATGTTAAAATAATTTAGCCAAGGAGAAAGCACATCTAACAATCACATATCTCAACAGTTATATTTTAGGAGAAGAGGTGATCAACAAAAGAATGACCGAGATTCAACATTGCCGTGGTGCTAATTGTTGTACCAACTCTCAAATTTTGATGCTTAAATTAGTTAAGAGAGTAATGGTATGACAAACTTATAGAGAATTGAAATGAACTTACCTTCAATTCAGTTATATAATGATGTATTTATAAAAGGGTTAACGTAGACTTAAGTTCAAGTTGAAAACATGTTAATTAGGTGAATTTATGAGGTAGGAATATACAAAGAGTAGGCCCTATGACAGAATAGGATTGCTTTGATTTAAGCGTTGACTGAGGTTGCTCCGTCCCCATATGGGCCCTATTAGGTTCACCGTTGAGCTCAAAGTTTGTTCATTGTTTGAACAATATTTAGTCCATTTTGTTTCGACTTTATCTTTCATATTATTTGTCATTCTTGAGTTAATCTTTTAGGTCCGAGATCACCTATAACGATTGTAATATTAAATTTGGATAAAGTTAGGTGATTTAAATTTGATAAAGTGCTCTAAAATCAATCTTATCCTTAAAAGATTATTTTCCTAGATTATAATGATATCAATTTTTGGGTTTTTCAATCACAAGATGTTTTTCATTGGGCGAACCTTTGTCAATACATCTTTTGTCTTTTTTTCTTCTGAAGTTTAGTATCCAAAAAAACATAAATTCTTGGATATATAAAATCTAGAGGAGAGATTCCATTATGCATTTCATATACATTTACATTCCATTGTTTCTCTAGTCTTCTTTTTCATCCTTGAACTTTAATGTTGATGTATTTAAACTTTATCTTTAAAGATTTCAATTTTGTATTTAATAAGTTCTTTGACTTATTCAATTTCTTCTTTTTTTAAAAAAATAACAAATATATTAGATATATTACTGAGTTTTATGTCCAATAAGATTTGAAATTTTTTTTTATCTAATAGGTCGTTCAATTTTAAGAAAATATATATGTATGTATAACAAATAGGTCGAGAACAGTTTAGACAAAAAGTTAAAATTCTCATCTCTTAAATACAAAATAAAAAGTTTGAATAATGTATATAGAATTACAAATTTGGCTAAAATATACAAAATACCCTTAAACTTTGTACTTTGTGTCAAAAATATCCTTGAATTTTCAAAAGTTTCAAAAATGCTCCTAAACTTCCAAAATGAGTTCCAAAATACTCTTAAACTTAAAAAATAAAAATAAAAATAAAAAATTATTGTTATATGAACAGAAATTGTTAATATCATCTTACTTCTCTATTTTTCATCTTTTTTCTCTCATCCCATCTTCAATACCCTCTTACTCTCTTTTTTGTTAATCGTTTTACATTTGTCTATCTAAAATAAGTAAATAAATAAACTATCACATTTTAATTAAGGTATATAGACTATAACAAGAAAAAAGAGAATGAAGGAAGCACCAAGGGATTTTAGACTTAAATGTTTTAACAAAATTTTACATTAGTAATTAAGTGTGAAGCCAAATACCTTTTTTGTTTGACAATTTTTTAAATTAGTAGTTAGCTATCACTTGAACATTCTCCCTAAACTAATGATGAAAGGGATCAAATGCAAGTTGTTTCATATGCTAATTTTGTAGGAAGTCTTATGTATCTCATGGTATGTACTAGACCAGATCTTGCTTATTGTTTAAGTGTTGTTAGTAGATATATTGCTGATCCAAGGAGATATCATTAGCAAGTAGTCAAGGATACTAAGATATGTTAAAGGAACCATATCATATGGATTGTTATATACTAAACACTTGGGTAATCAACATGTTCTCACAGGTTTTGTGGATGCAGATTATGCAATAGATAAGGACAAGCAGAGGTCGTTATCTGGTTTAGTTTTCAAGGTTTTTGGAAACACGGTGAGCTAGAAGTCATCCTTACAATCAGTGGTTGGTTTGTCAACCACTGAGGCTGAATATATGCCACTGACAAAAGCATTTAATAAAGCAATTTGGCTTCATGAATTAGTAGAAGAATTTCAAATCTGCTTAAAGGATGATTTGGTTATCTTTTGTAATAGCCAGAGCGCTGTTTTCTGTCAAAAAATCAGACTTATCATGAAAGAATCAAACATATAGATGTTAGGTTACATTTCATAAGGGACATTATTGCAAAAGGAAAGGTTAGAATTGAAAAGATTTCATCCTCTAAAAATGCAACTGGTGCTTTGACTAAGTCTCTTCCAGTACATAAACTTGAGAGCTGTTTAAAGGCTCTCAAAGTTGTTTCTTTGTGAACAAACTGTCTTTTGGGAAAGGTCTTGAAATACTTATATTTTTATTGATGTAATATGTAGCAAGGTGGAGAATTGTCATGTTATTGCTAGCCTAATACATTTAGGTCCTTTTTTTTTAACTTGTCTATCTCAACTTAAATAAATAAATAGATAAATATATATAAATTGGCTTCTATATTGGGCTTGTTATACTCTTTGATGTCTGTAGGAAAAGAGGTAAACCATTGGTCTTTCTAAAGCCCATTTAAGCTGGTAGATGTTGAGCTTGAAGAAAGAATCTTCCTCCACCAAAGTTGTTACAGAAAGCTTCAGGTGATTGGTTGATGACAAAGGGAAAAATTCACCAGAATCAATTAATTTACAGAAGAAAGAGATGTGTATGATGAAGGCCAAGCTGAAGGGGTAGCCCCTGTACAGAGAGCTTACGGAAAAGAGAGAATTTGAGTGAGGAATGAAGCACTAGTGCTTTTCTTCTGAGTGTTTTCATTGTTTATTGAGAGTTTTTTTTCTGTATTTGTTCTTCATCTCTGAATATTTTTTGTATACTTGTTTGAAAATTAATAAAGAATGTTGAGAGGGCCTTCCACAGTGTATGTAAACCTCATTATGAGATTGAACCACTATAATTTCTGTGTTGACTATTCTTTCTACTATTTCTCTTGGTTGAGCTAATTTATGGGTTCCTTTTCATTTTTGGATGAGAGCACATTGAACATAGTTCATACACTACAAGAAAAATGAGTTCCCCCGATACCTAAATTGATCGTTGGGTGTTTGGTCGTCGGGAGAAAGGGTATCTCCCGATGACGTAAAACGATATCGGGAGTTCCTCGGGAAATCTCGATGCTGTAAATAACCGTCTAGAGTTCCTCGAGAACTCCCGACGAACAAAACAGACTCCCAACGAATAAAATAGGCATCGGACCGAACTCCCGACGCCATACTTTAACCATCGAAAATTCCCGGGAACTCCCAACGGATCTTCCGATGCCCGTTGGGTGGCATTGGAAGATGGGATCTGGTAAAAACCATATCCATTTTCCTCATTTTCTCCATTCTTCCTATTTTCAACCCTAACTCACTACTGCCGAAGCCCAAACCCCCGCCGCCGCGTTTTTTCCCTTTCCCTTTGCCGATCTCTCTCATTTTCCCCATCCTTCTTCCCCACCGATCTCCTCCCCCCGCTCTGCTCCCTCGTGCGCCAACCCCTCTCCCTTCCATTTGCATTTCGATCCTTCAAAAAGCCTCCCGCCGCCGCCGCCACCACTTCTTCAGCCGTCGTCTAGTCCAGCCACCGCCGCCTCCCCTCCTTTAGCTGTCACCTCCAACTGCCTGCTACTGCCCACAGGTAATCTTCCAATTTTATTTTCTCTTATTTTGCATATTAATTTAAATCATTATTTTTCAATTTATGCAATTTTTTATGGATTGAGTTGTTATTGTGGACTGTGGATTAATTTATGGATTGAGTTGTTATTGTGGATTGTGGATTAATTTATGGATTAAGTTTTTATTGTGGATTGTGGATGTTTCAATTTATACAATTTTTTGTGGATTGTGGATTAATTTATAGCATGTTATTGTGGATTAATTTGTAGCATGTTATTGTAGATTGAGTGTTTCAATTTATGCAATTTTTTGGAGTATGGATATTATTATGGATTTTTTTTAATTAGCATTGTTTTTTATCTAAGCCATGGATTGTGGATGTTTCAACTTATGCAATTTTTTTTTTACTATATATGGATGTATATCAGGCGTTGGATGTATAGGGCATCGGGAGTTCCCCAACTACCGACACCATATATCAGGCGTCAACAGTTACTGGAACTCCCGACACTCTATACATGCGTTGAGAGTTCTCCGACTAACTCCCAACGTCGTTTTTTCATGCGTCGGGAGTTCCTCTCCCGACGGATTTTTTTCGACCAAACTCCCGACGACTCATTATTTGTCGGGAGAGTCTCTCCCGATGCATTTTCTACTCTTTTTCGACGAATTGTGACAGGAGAAGTTAGATTTCTTGTAGTGATATAAGAGAATATACAATAGATTTCAACCCATTGTTCATCAGCAAACTTTAATTTATTGACAAACCAATGACATATTAAATCCTGATTTTGTTCTGGTAAAATATAGAAGAAATGTTAAATTTTCTTCCATTAATCATTATTATCTTTTTAAAACAGATATTTGTGTAATGGTGGGGATTTTTTTTTATCATATTTACAAATATATCACACAAATAAATAATTTACCAATATGAAAGTTTTTTAGTTTTTTGGGTTTATTACTAAATGTACCATTTAAGTAATAGAATTAATAAATAAGTCTATCAACCGCAGCTAGGTATTGTTAGAAAACTAATAAGAATGAAATGAGAGATGGCATTTAGCACATGCAATATCATGATTGAAATAAACAGGTGGTTGGAAATTTGCAAATAAATAGTAAAATAAAACATAATGAATCATCCAACACATGAACTCAACATAGCATATTTTACTATCCCAAAGTAATGCTTGCAAAATTGTATGAAAATATGTGTTTGAAAGCTATGAGTAGATAAACTCTTTACTTTTAGGGTGTTAATAAATCTATTTATGCATTTAAGTTAGTATTTAGTGTTTTCATGGATATTGTTGAATAGCATGCATTTCAATATTATTATGCTTTAATTCTTATTAATTGGCCTTCAATTAATGTTAGGTTACATGTTTAATTTGATCAGAATTTCATTAATCATCTTAATGAATTCTGGTAGGTGTAATCCATCATTTTGGAATTTATAATTTTGTCCCAACAAAGTCTCTTGTGAGGAAGAACAATATTGATAACAAAAATTGTAATTTTATCTTTTTCAAGAGTTAACCCTGGTATTGACCCATGCAAACACTACTGTAGTGGGATGCATCAAAGGGCTTCGAGACCAAGCATGAATCTCATGTTGTAACTAATGATGGAGGTCGTGGGATATGTTGAGACACGTCCCTCTCTCACTTACTATAAGTACTTTCTCTAATTCATCTTGATATTGATCCATGCAAACACCTTTTGTAGGAGGATGCTCCTATGCGTGAGATGAGGCCAAACATAAGTCACACGGTGTAAATTACCCAAGAATGTAGAAGAATCAAACATATCATATATATCATTTTCCTCCCACTAAGTATTTTTCAATTGAGGGTTTATTACTTAGGTAAATCAGGTTAAATTTTTTTTTTATCTAAATCTTATTAGATTTGTCAATATAACACTTATATTAGATAGTTTAACAATGTATGATTATCATTTATTAAACATTTTAATAAATTCTAACAATCTATTGCATGCTTATAAAATATTTAACTAATTCACTTCCAAGTTGATTCTCAGGTAGGGGTATTTCGTTTATATTAACTTAAATACATCTACCTAGTCAGAACGTTCATTAGACATAGGTCTCTTATAGACATGTTTTATAAATTTAATCTTTTATTTTCTCATTCTAATCCTATTAAAAGAAAAATAAAATATTTATTTTAAATCTAATCTTATTGTAAATAAAATTTGATGATTAATTAAATAAGTTTTAAATCATTTAAAACAAATTAATTAACTTATCCTACTCGCATTAGGCTAGCATGCAATTGTACCATATGCATCTCACGATATGATAACTAATTATAGCAATTATAAACAAATTAATAAAACTATATTTCATGCATATCACATTCATTAACATGCACAATATAACTCTTATATTATTGTTAATGGATAATGATATAGTAAGCATATTTTTAATCATACAATAAAACATATAATATAATACTTATATTATAATCATGCAAAGTATATAGTATGATCATGCATATACATAGTTTAGGAATTAATTTAAACTTTAGATATAACATTTATATTTAAATATGATGCATAATCATGACTTTTCATTAATTAATATAACTCTTATATTAATACTAATGAAAAAAATTAAACAAGCTATCATATAATATAATACTTATATTAACTATGATGAATGAGAATGCTTATTGCATCATACAACCATATAATATAACATTTATATTAAATATGTTATAAATGTCCCTTGCAGATAACTATGTTATAAATTTAATCTTTTATTTACTTCAATTTAATCCTATTAAAATTAATTAAAATATTAAACTTATTTCTAATATTATTAGAAATATTATTAACATAAGTCTACGTGAAATCAATTTTAAACAATTATAAAAAAATTTTAACCTTTGTTTGCATACAATTCTTGATTATAGATTTTAATTCTAACTTCACTAACTTATAACATTTATAAAGTTTAATGAAATAATTAAAACCTATACATGCATATAATGACATATTTTAAAAATATAACAATTATATTTTTCTAAAGTGGTGTCATGCTTCATGCATCTCCATTTTCATTACATTATACATAACATTTATATGATAAAGTAATGAAAACATATATAACATACATCCATACTATATATTATTCAATTGTAATATAAATGATACATGGACATATTACAAATGCATGCAATCATATAATGTAACGACAATTATGTTAAATATGATGCATGGGCATACTTAATTAAATCATGCAACTATATAATATAACATTTATATTAAAATGATGCATGAAATAATGTTTATCCTATAGTGAGATTTTTATACTATATGACATATACTATGCAATATAATAAATAAACCATACATCTATAAAAGAAACATTGGACCGAAATTGGCATCCTAAACATTAATTAAATTAATATAACACTTATATTGATTTAAGTAAGGAAAAAACAAATAAACATAATTAATTATTACAAATTAATGATTAAATAAATGAAAAAAATGGCTTGAAACTACTTGCCACAAGCCTTGATTTGAAGGTTGCTAGATGCGCGCACATCACGTTCGGAGCATAACGATGCTATGGCTTTTCTCACGTCGAAGTTGTTGGATTTTATGTCCTAAAACTCGTAGTTTGTAAATTAATAAACATATTCTATTTTGTTTTTTCAATAAAGTTGTTATTGAAATTGTAATCTTGAATCCAATAAACTAAGATCCTGGGGCTATTTAATGTAGTTTGAACTTTATGTAGTGACATAAATGTGGATCAAGTTCAAATATATAGCCAAAATGGTCTATAGTAAATGAATAAAGTTAGGCGCCTTATTATGGGGACACTATGGATGCGGCCCACTTTGTAGTTAGTACAAACGATATGATCCTGAATCGTTCATATAGAGATATGTGAGTGGGGGCATCCTATGTAAAGAGTTTACATAAGACTGAACCATGAAATAGTCACTTTTTACGTTTTAAATGTCGTTTTATGTATAAAACTGACTATTTCGTTAATTGATGACTTAGGTAACTTAATTTTAATCCTGAGCTAACTATGAACTCTTGTTCACTCGGAATTATCCTTAGATTTGCATAGGTGAGGGCAACTCAATATCGTTGGCCAGGAAGCCTCCCATTTTAGGAGTAAGATCGGGTGGATAGCTGAGAACATAGGGTGCAAGACGAAATTCACTCATACCCGTTATAGGGATAGTAGATAGGTTGTTCCTTTTAGTACTGAATCCAGGTTTTGAACAAGAGGCCCCACACTCTCCTTGGCCCAAGAGGGATTCGGTTTATAGGTTGGACCTTAAACCAATTATTCATTAGAGGATCAGTGGAACTTAAGAAACAAGATGTAGCCTTGGGGGTAAAACGATTTTTATGACCCAGCCGAGATTACAAACAACCTGTGAAGGATTAGCTTACTAATCATGGTTATATCAAATGGAATGTATATATCTATAGTGAGAGGAGTGCAACTACGGGACTATAGTGGAATGACCCGTTAGTTAACGAATGTTGATTAGCTCCGTCTAAAGAGTTTATCTAATTAATCTTGGATCGTTGAAGCCCATGATCTATAGGTCCATTAGGTTCCCCTAATAGCTCATATGGAATAAACTTAGAACAGTATGATAGAATGATTCGAATTGTTCGAATTAGGTGAAGAGAGAGAAACCGACAAGTATATAGATATAGTGGTTGGGTTTTTAGTTTAGAGATACAACTTTAATATTTAAATGTGATTTAAATATCAAGAATATGAATATGTTCATATTCGGAAGCTCGAAAATAATGGAAATGGTCAAAGATGTAAAAAGTCAAAGAGTTGACTTTTGACTTTGAAAAGTCAAACTTTGACCGATCTTAATATTCAAATGTGATTTGAATTTCGAGAAAATGATTGCGGATTCATGCTCGGGAGATCAAAATTAGTCAACATGGAAAAAAATATAAAAAGTCAAAATGTTGACTTTTTGGTCAAAGTTTGACTTTGACCAAATGACTATTTTGCCCTTTGACTATAGTTAGTGGGAAAATCCAAACTTTTGTTGGATAATTCCACTAACAAAATAGTGGGCTAGGTGTTGACTTATAGTGGAAACATTAAGGATTATAGGTGTTGGGTTATTATGGATTTAGTTCATGCAATTGTTGCATGGTTTTATCTATAAAATGGGCTTTTCATTTTAAATTAAAGACTTTTGACAATTTGCCAATTTTTTTTTTAATTTGGCCTGAAAAAAACCTCTTTTCTTTGTGTGAAGTTTAAAAAGAAAACTCAAACCCAAACCCAAATTCATTCCTTATTTCCATCTCTTTTCTCTCTCTCAGGGTTCTTCATCCACTGGGTCCCACAACTCGGTTCTGAGTCCAGAAAATAGTAGATTAACTCTAGTGGTGGTCTGAAAGAGTTCAGATTGAGATTCAACGAGGAAAAGCGTTGTTCGGGAGCTACAAAGGTTGCATCTCATCCCTTTTTAATTACTGTTTTTCCTTCAATTGAATGCGTAATTTCCTTTTAATTAAAAGCAATTAGGGTGTAATTAGATCCTAATTTCGCTGCGTATGTCTCGAGTTCCATCGGAAGTGTAGCGTTACGTTGTAAGTAGCATTGCGCTCCACATCAGCACCACAATGTTGATGCTGAGTGTAGCTACGCTGAGCATTTTTCCTTACAACATAATTATGTTGTGCATTACGCTCGAAGGCAGAAAACTTCCTTCGATCCAAATTGAAGTCATAACCTCATCACAAGCGACAAAGACAATTACAGGCTCGATTGCAAGAACTAAAATACAAAAAAAAAAAAAAAAAAAAAAAAAAAAAAAAAAAAATACAGCGGTCCCTTACGAATTGACATAATAAAGTAGTAAACAACTATGTCAATTTCAAAACATCCAAGCGCAAACTATAAACATTCAAAATGCAGAACATACACCATCAAAAACTCTGAATTGATGTTCAAAAATGAAAATCAAAGACATAACCTGACTCTAATACCAATTGAAAGATTTCATAATACCTCGAAGTGGAAGTATCGAATGCAATCGCGTCTCCAATTTTGTTTTGCAAAACATAAAATTAAGAAGGATGGAAACATGGATAAACAAAAATGTAATTAAGCATGCTTTCTACCAAAGTTACAGAGAGGATAAGGGATTAGGAAACTCACTCTTGAAGAATTGTATCTTCACGTATCCTCCCGTTCACAGCACAAACTTGACTTTCTTGATCTCCAGAACTTAGCACCAAAACCTCAAACACAGATGCAAGAAGACACCACCACAAGGAATCCGAGTTATTCTCTAGGATGAGAATTAATAGAGAGGTGTGGACTTCTATTGATTAATTTTGATAACCAAGGGAGGAAATTTTCTGAAAGAATTTTTTCACAAAGATTTCAAGGAAGAAGATGAAGATAATGAAAAATAATTCCCATGTAAGCGTGTGATCACCTTGCATTTTGAAAAAATAATTTTATAAAATATAAAAATAGTGAACAAAATCTCATAAAATAGGATAAAAATTCAAATAAGCCTAAGCATGCTCCTAATGAAGAAAAAGACAAGAAAGAGAAGAAGAAAACTCACACTTGAAGATCCCCTTGCCTTCACGTTTTCCTCTCCTTTGCAACCAACCAATCTTGAAACTCTCAATGAATAAAGACATCACCACAGGAGCTTCCCCATTATGCTAAAGAACTCTAAGTAGCTAGATGTGTGGGCTCTAACACCTTAGAAGAGGGAATGAAAGATAGATGAATGTTCTTGAGAGAATAAAGAGATTTTGAGAGTGGAGGCTAGTTTTTTTTTTTTTTTTTTCACAAAATGAAAAACCTTACCCTAAATGGACTATAATGATGTATATATAGGGAGAGGGTAACCCCTTCTCCAAGTTTTTCTATTTTCCATCATTTCTTAATTGATTAATTAACTATTAATTAATCAATTGATATGTAAATTAAATAACTATATATTAAATCATATTTAATATACAGTTAATTAAATATCACATATTTATACTAGTCTTCATTCTCCAGCATTTGTTAATTAACTAATTAACCATTAATTAATCAATTAACATATAAGTTAAGCAACTATATAATAAATCATATTTAATATATGGTTAATTAATTAACCATTAATTGCATACATTTCTTTATGAATCTAATTCATATAAATCTAATATTTGAATCTCATTCCTCTCTAATATTGTAATTCTATATGAATCCAATTCATATAAATTTCATATTTGAATGTCATTCAAATATATCTCTCTTATGTAGTTTGAATTATAGATCATATTTATAATTAACCATATTCTATAATGTATCAGAATACACTATATATTAATCATATTAATATAAAATTCCTTTAAGTGATTTGAACAATTCAAATAATTCCTTATTACTATCCTTAGCGAGCTAACAGGGGACCTAATGGACTCACAGATTAGAAACTTCAATGATATGAGATAATTAAACTCTTTAATTAAATAAATCAATATTCATTAATTACCGGTCACTTCACTAAAGACCGATAACTATACTCTTCGCATTGTAGATATATTTCTAGGTCCATGAATATAACCAATCAACATTGAGTCGACCCTTCACAAATTGCTCATAACTACAGTTGAGCCAAAATACCATTTTACCCCTATAGTTTCATCTAACTCCTTAAGTATCACTGGTTCCTCTAATGAAAAAACAGTTTATAGTCTAAGTATAAACTAAAACCTCATTGTTCAAAACCTGGAATCAACTGTTAAAGGAACAATTTAGCTACTTTTCCTATAATCGGGAAAGAGTGAATTTCTTTTGTAGGTGCGTTTCCAGCTCCTTACTATCCCCAAAATGGTAAGCTTGTTGAATCGGCTAACTTGGTCACTCTTACCCATATAGATCAAAATATTTTCCTCATAGAAAAAAGTTCACAACTCACTCAAGATTAAGGTCAAGCTACCTATGGTCATCCTGGTGAAATGTTGGTTTCTTTAAATAACGATGTTATAAAATGAAATCAATCATTTTACAGTCCGATCTTGTATAAACTCTTTATACAGGATACCTCTACTCACATATTTCCACATGAACAAAGGCTCATATTATCTGTAACATTTACAACTCATGTAACAATTATAAAGTGGGTCATATCCGTAATGTTACCAGGATAAGGCACCCAACCTTATTTTTTGCGCTCAAATCGATGTCGTTAGTTGGACTCTCACTAAAATAAAAATATTTATAAATCACCAAAACTTATATCTTATACTAACAAGTAACATAAGTGGCAAGTATGGGATCGATCCACAGGGAAGACTTTTTTAATCTTTTCTTAAGCTAAGTTCAACTATGAAAGCAATAAAAACGAGGGTTTGATAAAGCAAGAAACATACTTAAAAATCAAAGGATAAAAGATAATTATAAACAAAAGTGGTTCAATCTTATTTCTAATTTAAGTTGAGATATTTAATGCAATCTCTTTTATCGATTTCTACAAATTAGTCATGCAACCGAATTATACACACAACTACTCGCTTGATTTGACTAGGCTAACCTTTACAAAGGCGGATAGCTAACGAAATCTAATCAAGAAAGCATTCTAATTATTGATTAAAATTGGAAAGGCCTAACTCTAATAAACCTATATACCTCTAGTTCTATTGGGTTCGATAGCATCCATATAGAATAGAAAATATATGCATTAAGTTTGAGAATTCAATTATGTCGATTAATTGTCAAGATAGTCACATTCAATTAACCGAATTTGTCCTTGAATCTAGCAATTTATGTATTCTAGGAATAGCCATCAAATACAAAATTAACCATTGCCACTTGGTAGACCTTAGCTAGACATTCTTCTACATGAATACATCCTAGCAACATATCCAATCAAGATTATAGGAAAACTAAAAATCTTGGCTTAACATGCTTAAAAAATAAAAATCCTTAAACATGCTTTTAGAACTTAAAACCGATTAAAAAATCTATAATTTTGTAATGCAATTTACAAAGATAAGCAAAAAACTCAAGAAGATTGCAAGAATTCTTGAACCTAGAAACAAAATTTAAGAAATTACTTCACAAATTCATTACAATATTTACAATCAAAGAAAGAAATTAAAATCTAACTAATTAGAGACGAAGTTACTAAGGAGTTGAATTGGTGAAGAGAGAAACTCCAGACTCCATGAAGAATTTTGCCTCCCTCTCACTAAAAATAAAAGAGAATGTTTTATAGTTACAGGTATAGTGTCGCGATGCTGAGGCTAGCATTGCAATGTTAAATTGTAAAAAAGTGAAGAAGCGTTGGGCTAAGTTCTTGATGTTGTGCTTGACGCTGGGTTGCACACGGCGCATGTGACAATTTTGTCAAATTTTGGAGCGTTGCGATGTTGTTGGAGTGTTACAACACTACCTGTTGTGCAGTAGATGGTTGCTTATTGTCTTCAAGCGTTGCTCGATGCTTTTGGGAGGGTCGTTACGCTGGGTCTAGTGGCATATAATTTTCTCGAAATGACTCCTAAACTCACATGGGACTATTTTACCTATAAAATGAACTTAAAAGCAAACAAATAACACAATTTTGAGGGAATTAACGTAGAAAATATATCTTTCTTAAAGACCTATCACTTATCCATTTACTACCGATCATATGGGTTATAACTTGAACATGAACCACTTGTATATCTATTACATACTGTTTAAATGACATCACATAACCTTGGATCTTAGTTTATTGGATTGAATTAATGCAGTCTGAATGTTAAAAAGTACCTCTTATTTTATTAAATATATAATTTTCTTTTACAAACTACAAGATATATGAGATTTAGGACACCAAATCTAACACATGCCAGTTAAACTCTCTATGTATTTCACGTATATAAGAGAAGAATGGGAATAACTCTCCACTCTATCAAAATAACTCCCTAAGGAGTTTTAGATTTTTAATTCAAAATTTAAAATCAATTTTGATTTAATTATATTAACCACCTAAATAATTAAACTATATTATATCTCATATAATATATAACATATAATTTATTATATCACATATAATATAACCTATAGTTTATTATTCTCTCATATAACCTATAGTATTAATAAAAATCAAATTCATATTGTTAGATTAACTATTTAATATAATGAAACTATATATTATATCCCCAAATAATATATAACATATAATTTATTATATTACATATAATATAATCTATAGTTTAATATTCTCTCATATGAACTATAATATTAATATGAATCATATGCATATTAATTTTAATCTACAGTTTTTATATGAATCACATTCGTATACTTAATATTTGAATCAAATTCAAATATTTATTTATCTCATCAAAACTTTATATGTAACGATTATTAATGTAACACCCTGCAGTGTTTTAACTTGATACCAACTATAACGACCCGACCCCCTAGGACTTAAGTTAGGCCGTTACTAAAATACATGCATGCATGACACTTAAAACGACACTTCTTTATGTTGAAATAAATGCTAAATAGACAAGAGAGTTCAAAAGCCATTTATTAAATGCAATTGTTAAAATAATAATAGGGTACCCATGATTCATAAAGACTATTAAAAGTATAAAAAAAACGATCCTTCATAATAAGTTCCAAATAGTAAAACTAAACATTAAGGGAAAAATAAGGACTCTAAATTTCATGATGCGAAAGCGTAAAAACTAGTCCCAGTGGCACGATCACGAATTCCGCTGCGCATCGCTAGTGTATCTCTACCCTTACCTGAAACATCAACATAAGAAAGAATGAGCATGAAATACTCAGTAAGTAACCCTACCAGGGGGTCAGGCTAGGCATCTATGTCCTCTAGATACCCACCTATGGCACATATACACACATGAAATAGATAAAAGTCTGAGTCCTATCCTACTGTAGTTAAGTATGCTCACTACCTCTGGTGAATCCCGTAGGAAACAAAAACTGGTGAATCCCGAAGGAGACACAAACTGGTGAATCCCGAAGGAAACAAAAACTAGTGAATCCCGAAGGAAATACAAACTGGTGAATCCCGAAGGAAACACAAACTGGTGAATCCCGAAGGAAACACAAAACTGGTGAATCCCGAAGGAAACACAAACTGGTGAATCCCGAAGGAAACACAAACTGGTGAATCCCAAAGGAAACACAAACTGGTGAGCATCTAACTAATCAGTGAGGACATTCACACAGTCTCAACATTCAAAAATCAACACCGTATGAATCTATGACATACATGTAATCCTCGATACCATGGCTCTACCACATACATATAATCCTCAACAACATATTCTACAACATTCATGTATACCTTAACATCATAGTTCCACAACATACACGTATGTCTCAACATCAGCAGATCAGATACCAACAAATGGAAATACATACCACCTCATACTAACAACCAAGTGCCTAAGTATATAGTAAACAAATCAGAACTCGTGCCAGAACGTACTTTGATTCAGGTCATACTATCAATCAACATGCTAACATTTACCATAACATACACTCATCATGCTAGCATACAACTAAAGCCTGGCCCGTGGGCAGTTCCAGTGGTAAGATTACTTACCTTAAAGTAAAAATTATGTCTAAATGACAAGCAAATTAATCTTCCTCCTAGCTTAGATGGATCTTGAATTAGGCCTAAACATAATCCAAATTGCAATTAATAAAAGAGCTTAGTTCCAATAACCAAATTAGCCAAATAATTCCCAATAATCTTACTCAAAAGCTTGTCGAAACCACAACCAAGTCCTCTTGACAGCACACTTTTAACTTCAAAACTTCTCCAAAACTTGATTTTTAAAGCCCAAACAAATATGTGTCAATAGA
>NC_052359.1:22962626-23009318 GCF_009727055.1 Benincasa hispida | reverse complement strand
TATATTAATTGTTTATATAAACTATAGGTAATATATGTTATATTTTGATATAACATAAGGTTAGTTATGTGTGTGTGTGTGTATGTGTGTGTGTATTTATATAAATATATTTTTATTAAAATAGGGAAGGAATGTTAGTTTAGGATAGCGGAAGAAAACAGAATCATTAATCACTTTAATTCATCAATTTTAGCTTCAAATCAAGCATGCTCATACAATAAGAAGAAGGGATTCAGAAATACCTTTGAAGAACTACTTTAATCTTCAAATTCAGCTTCAATCTCCTCAACAACTGGTTGTGAACCACTGCAAGATCTTTCCTACCATCCTCTAGGACCTTAGATTGAGTTATGGGACTCAAAATGAGCTGATATTAGATGGAATTTTAGAGGAGAAGATCACTTAGTTTGAAGAACTTTTCTTTAATCAAAATCCCAACAAAAACTAGTTTTTGCATGTCATTTCTCAACATTAGAACTTTAGTTTTGTATAAAACCTTCATGCAAATTGCACACACATTAAACAACTCTTTTGAGATTATGAGTAGATTAAAGTTGAAATATGAGTGAGGTGCTTCAAGTGGGTAAATCCCGCTTTTAGTAGGTTTTTCCAACTTTCAATTTCCTCTTTAATTTTGGAAATACTTTTCAAAATCAAACTCAAAACTAAGTTTTATTTCTTTTAATGGAATTGAAATTTTATTAATTTTACAAAAATTAATTCAATAATTCTTTCAAATAAAATTAATAATTAATTAAACAATTTAATTAATTCTATTAATTTAATATCAAATATTAAATTAATTAAACACCAATTCCACTACCATGAATCCTTATTCATGAAATTAATATTTAAACCATATTTAAATATTATCCGATTCTCATAGTTTGTTTAATTCGATAATTAAACGTGTAATTATATCACATATAATTACTAATTCCCTTGATTTGAATTTGAACATTTCAAATTAACTCATCACGCTATTCCAAGGTTGATTCTGTTTGTGAGCTAGTAGGGAGACCTAATGGACCTACAGATCATGGGCTCCAATGATCTAAGATTAATCGCCTAAACTCTTTAACCTAATTAACCTCCATCCGTAACTACCGGGTCACTCCACTAAAACCCAGTAGTTGCACTCTCTTCACTGTAGATATATTATGTCCACTCGATATGACCATAATTAGTAAGTTAACCATTCACAGGTTGTTCGTAATAACGGTTGTGTCAATCATTGTTTTACCTCCGAGATTACATCTTGATCCTTAAGTTCCACTGATCCTCTAATGAACAATTGGTTTGAGATCCAATTTGAATGAACTCGTTTTACAGAGAACCTTTGAGCGGAAGTGAATTGTCCAAATCTCATTTCATTTGAACATAACATTTACAACCAACAATACAGATTATGCATCAAAACATAAATTAAAACATGTTTTTTTTAATAAGAAACAAGGGTTTAGAGATTATACCTTTGAAGAACTCTTCTTCAAGTAAATCCCTTGTACTGCACGAACAACACAAACAGTCACAAACTCTCCTTGAGCAAATAGTAACGAACAAACCAAATGAAGAAGACACTACCACTTAGTTACCTTGGTATTCTCGGGGTGAGAACCCAGGAGTGGTGGGCTCTGGCTATTTTGGTTAGGAGGGAGTTTGGAGTTGGAGAAGGAAGACGATTGAAGAGAAGAGCACATCACATAGAGTTTTTGTTCAATCGTGTAGGCAATCAAGTCTATCGTATAGACTCTTGAAGTTGATCGTATAGTCTCTCAATCGTGTAACACTTAGATTATGGAAAAAATAAAATCATATTTTATTTATCCCAATTTGCCACAAAAACCGATTAACTTCCCACTAAGGCAGTTAAAGAGAAAAGGGGAATAATTATCAAATAACTAATAATTATAAATAAATATGATAACCAACTTATCATATTATATTTATAACCTATAGTTTTAATATTGCATCATATACAATATAAATTATAGTTCTTTTTCTCTATTTTATGGCATTTAATGTAAATCATATTTATATTAAATTTAACAACTATGAATCTTATTCACAAAAAATATATTTGAATCATATTCAAATATTTATTCCTCCAATTAAACTATAATATATCATATAAATTATGTCAATTATATCATATATAATTGAATTAATTGAATTATATCATATATAATTAAATTCTCTCTTATTAATTTGAACATTTAAAATTAACCCAAAAACTGATTGTCAACTAAATCTTTTTGACCTACCAAGGGGACCTTATGAACCTGTAGCTTGAAGCTCCAATGGTACGAGAATAAATAATTAAACTCTTTAATTTCTTTATCCACCATCAGTTAATTGTCGGGCACTCCACTAAAGACCAACAGCTGCACTCTTTACACTACAAATATATTTTTGTGTCCATTGAATATAACCAATCAACACTACGATGACCCTTCACAAATTGCTCGTAAGTACAGTTGGGCCAAATTACCGTTTTGCCCTTGTAGTTACATCTAACTCCTTAAGTACCACTAACCCCTCTAATGAACAATAGATCATAATCTCACTATGACTAAACCCCTCTTTGGCCAAGAGAGGGTGTGGCACCACATTGTTCAAGATTCGGAATCAACCCTTAATGGTGCAATTTATTTACTTACCCCTTGCTTTGGGGAAGGAGTGAATTCCATCTTGTGTAGCTGAGTTCCCAGTTCCCCAATCAGACGAATCCCCAAAATGGTAAGCTTGTTGAGTCGACGATCTGGACACTCTCACCCATACAAATCAAAGGACCGCCCTCATAGACAGGAGTTCACAACTCACTTAGGATTAAGGTCATGTTACCTATGGTCATCATAGTGAAATGAAAGTCTCTATTATGAACGACGTTATATAATAGGACTAAACATTTCGTGGTCCGGTCTTATACAAACTCCTTTGTATAGAATATCCCCGCTCGCATGTCTAATATATGAATGATCAAGATTAGATCATTTGTAGCACTTTACAACATTTGTAACACATACAAAGCAGGCCATACTCATAGTGTCACCAGGATAAGGTACCCAGCCTTATGCACATACTATAGACTATTTAGGTTATCACTTAAACACGATATACCTATATGTCTTCACTTGCATGTTTAAGTTACAACAATAACCATGATGTTAGTTTATTGGTTTGTGGTTAATGCAACTAATATTCACATATTTCATAGACAAAGTGAATAAAATATCAAATATTATTAATCACAAAAATGTTTGTTCATATAAGGTTTACAAACTATAGAACCCTACGAGATTTAGGGCTTCAACCCCAACAATCTCTCACTTATCCTTAAGCTAGTGGGGTGTACAAGATAATCAAATTACAAGTATATAAAACAATAAACTAGGGCATAACATGCCAGTACAAGATCTCCCACTTGTCCTAGTCCAATCGTGGTCTGTCCCATAGACCCATACTCTGCAGGTGACCCTTAAACACTATAGCCGTGAGGGCCTTTGTAAACGGATCAACAATGTTGTACTTTGAAGCTATCTTCGTGACAATCACGAACCCTCATTGTACAATCTCTCGGATGAGATGGTATTTTCGCTCAATGTGCTTGACACGCTTATGACTCCTAGGCTCACGAGAATTAGCCACAACACCACTATTATCACAATAAAGTGTGATGGGCTTTGACATGTCTGGAACAACTTCCAAATCAGTCAGAAATTTCCTGAGCCAGACGACCTCCTTAGCAGCTTCACGAGCTGCTACATACTCAACCTTCATGATGGAGTCTACGATGTACCCTTGCTTGGTGCTTCACCATACTACAGCCCTTCCATTAAGAGTGAACACTAATCCTAAAGTGGATTTCCGAGAATCCCTATCAGTCTGAAAATCAGAGTTCGTGTATCCTGTAAGAATCAAATCCTTAGAACCATACACAAGCATATAATCCCCCGTTCTCCATAGATATTTGAGGATGTTCTTGACGGTTGTTCAGTGATCATATCTTGGATTAGACTGATATCTATTGACTATCCCTACTGCATAGCAGATGTCAAGTCGAGTACATAACATCGATACATCAAACTGCCCATGGTAAATGCATAGGGGACTCGTCTCATTTCCTTAATCTCTTGAGATGTCTTAGGACACTATTCCTTAGATAAAGTAACTTCGTGCCTGAAAGGAAATAGGCCCCTCTTGGAGATCTGCATCAAATATTTGATCAACATCTTGTCAATATGCGATGCTTGAGGCAGTGCTAGCATTTTGTTCTTACAATCTTTAAAGATATGAATACAAAAAACAAATTGAGCCTCTCCCAAATCTTTCATTTGGAATTGGGTCACTAGCCATTTCTTAACTATAGTCAGTAAGCCTATATCATTTCTAATGAGTAGGATATAATCTACCTTAGACTATGAATCCTCGGCCGCACCATATAATTGGTCTCCTCAAGATTGTCATTCAGAAAAATAGTCTTGACATCTATTTACCATATCTCATAGTCATAATATGAGGTAATGGATAGGAGGATTCGAATAGACTTTAGCATGGCAACAGGCAAGAAAGTCTCCTCATAATTGACTCTCTCTATCTGTCAGCACCCCGTTTTATCTTATAGATCCATTTGCAACCTATAGGTTTAACCTCATCAGGTTGATCTACAAGATCCCGAACTGAATTGAAGTACATAGACTCCATTTTGAGATCTATGGCTTTGATCCATTCATCTCGGTCAACATCTTCCATTGCCTTCTTGTAAGACAATGGATCTTCAACTTCGCCAACAACTACTATTGTTAAGATTTCAGTTAAACCCATATAGAAAATAGGTGGGTTCACAACCTTCCCACTACATCGAGGTTCCCTCAACACTTGAGGTGGATTTGACCTATTAGATGAACCTACTTCAACAACTCTTGTTGAGGTAATAGGCTCTTCAACAACTCTTGTTGAAGATTCAGTAGTTTCTTTGGAAAGCTCATTCAACACGATTTTGCTTCTAGGTTTGTGCTCCCTTATATGATCCCCCTCAAGAAAAGTAGTATTTGTCGATATAAACACTTTGTTTTCTTTAGGATCATAAAAATAACCTCCTCTCATTCCCTTGGGGTAGCCTACAAATAGGTATAACCTCGAATGTGGTTCCAATTTCTTAGGATTAGCCTCAAGCACATGTGCTGGGCAACCTTAGATCCTGAAATGATGTAAACTAGCTTTACAACCATTTCATAACTCCAAAGGTGTTCTGACAGCACTCTTGGAGGGAACCCAGTTTAGGATAAGTTGCAGTCTCCACTGCATAACCCCAAAACGAGTCAGGTAATGAAGCGTAACTCATCATAGACCGAACCATATCCAATAGGGTTCAATTTCTCCTTTTTGATACACCATTCTGTTGAGATACCAGATGCTGAGAGTTGGGAAACTATTCCATGTTCTATCATATAGTTCTGGAAATCTAAATCCAAAAACTCTCAACCTCGATCATATCAAAGTGTTTTAATCGCTCTATTTAATGCGTTTTCAACTTCAGCCTTGAACTCTTTGAACTTTTCAAATGACTCAGACTTATGTTGCATCAAATAAACGTACCCATACCTTGAGTAATCATCAGTGAAAATGATGAAATATTCATAACCTCCCCTGGCTCTTACATTCGTCGGATCACAAAGGTTTGAATACACTAGCTCTAAAGGCTCTTTGGCCCTATAATCTTTTCCAGTAAAAGACCTTTTAGTCATTTTGCTTTCAAGGCATGGCTCACACACAGGTAAAGAATTTTCTTCTAACTCACTTAGAAGTCCATTCTTCACCAACCTCTCAATCCTATTGAGATTAATGTGCGCTAATCTTAGGTGCCAAAGTTGGGTGTTTTCTTTAGGAGAAATTTTAAGTCACTTATTTTGAGTTACAACAGTTTTAAACATCTCTATGTTACGGAGGGCATTTTTTGCTAACAGCCTTAGCACATACAAATTACTTTTCAGTTGTGCAGAACACATAACAACACCATTTTTTGAAATAAACACTTTATTAACAGAGGAAAAGAGTTAAGATTTAGATTCAAGCAAAGACTTTATAGAAATTAAGTTTCTCCTTAAATCGAGAACTACATATACTTCATTTAGAATGAGAAATTTATTATGTAAAGTCAACCGGAGACCTCCTACTGCCACAGTTGAGATGACATGCCTGGTTTCAACTCGCATCATCATCTCACCAACACCAAGCTTTTTCCAGGAACTAATTCCCTAAAATGAAGAACAAACATGGTTAGTGGCCCCAGAGTCAATAATCCAGGTAGAATCATCATTCTCCACTAAACATTTTCCAAAACTAGTAAATCACATTTACCTTGTCTAGCCTTCTTCTTTTCTGTCAAATATCTAAGGCAGTTCCTTTTCCAGTGTCCATCTTGGTTGCAATGGAAACACTTTCCCTTGTCAACCTCACTGATTGCCTACCCACAGAGCAACAAGTTGTGGGTTAGCAGGTGCCTTCCTCTTACCACCCTTCTTCTTCTTCCACTTTCTAGTGCCAGAGAAAGAAGGTGTAGACTTAGTTACATAGGTCGAACCTTTGTGGAACTTTTTAGATGATGAAGTAACATTTGCTTCTCCAACCTTCTTCTCCTTGCTTTTCAGCAAAGATTGGAAAGTCTGTAACTCATTGAGTAGAGTTGTAAGGTTATAGTCAACCCTGTTTAGAATAGCGTTGCTAACGAAGTGAAAGAAGCTTTCTGGTAACGACTCCAGAATGATGCTAACCTGGCTGGCCTCATCGATGCTCGACCAAGCCAAGAGCTGGGTAGCTAGTAGTTCTTGTTCTTGTCATTCCTACAGCCCCACTTTTTTGTTCGTAACGAGGGAGATCTCGAATGGGGTTTTGAGTCGATCGGTATTGCCCATATAATGAAAGCAGATCTTCGTCCATAGAGTCCCGTTCATCTCCGCCACGTTGAAGTGGACCATCATATTGAGAACATGTTCCCAAATAGATGTTTCTTCCTTCATGCATGAGTTGAAGATGCACTTAAGAGCGTCGTGTTTGAGCTGCGTGGATGGTTGTCCGAACATTCCCCTTAGGGACTCCATGATCTCGCGTGCAGTGATCATGGGCTCATGCTTCTTGGCCAAAACTTCGTTAAAGTTGGCCAAGATATACGCTCGGCCCTTTTCGTTCGCCCGTGTCCAGCGCTCATACGCTTCTCGAAAGTTTCAAGCAGTAGTAGGAGGTGGAATAGGAGGACACTCCTTTGTAAGGACGAAGCGGAGGTCATCGATGATTAGTATCGTGTTAATGGTATTTTTTCAAGTAGCGTAATTTTCACCAGTCAGTTTATAGGTGGCAAGTAAAGAAAGTGTAGCAGTTGCCATATTAAATTGCTGAAAAAAATGAACAAACTTAAATAGGTCTACTTGCATTAAACCACTTTTCAAACCAATTAAGTTTTAGCAAAATAGTTCTAGTGTACCCTAAGTGACATCTATTTTGCAATAATGCTTCGGTGAGGCAAGACAAAAGTCACTGTAGGGTGATCAAGTGCCCCTTCACTAAAATGAGACGATCTCAATCATTAGACAGAAACAACTCCTTGTAACTGAATCTAATAGTCACCATTGTGAAGGAACTCTTATCAAAGAGAACTTATGAGCGGAAGCAAGATTGTTCCAAATTCATTGTGACAGAATTCCAAACATTCACAAACACACAAACTAGTTATACATTTTAGAACAAATTACGACATGTTTTGATAAATTAAATACAAAGGAACGAGAGACATACCTTTTGAAGAACTCTTCTTCTACCTTTCTCTCGCTCATTCTTGGACCAGCATCTCTTGTTGTCGCTTAGAAGGCCAAGTCAATCGTCTACCCAAATCTCTCGCTACCACTTAGCCCACGAACAGTCTTCTCCATGAACAAGTAGCCTCTCGGACACCACCACTTAGTGACCTTGGTATTCTCGAAGTGAGAATCTAGGAAGTGTATGCTCTGTTGGATTTGGTAGAGGGAAGGAGGAAATAATGATCGCACTATATGACCAAGCAAGTGGGAGAGGTTTGTGTCTATCATATAGACTTGTGCTTGATTGTTTAGTAAAGGTACACGATCGTTTAGGAAATCAGGTGTGATCATTTCATTTAGTAAAGCTCACTTAGGCACGCGATCGCTTAGTAAAAGATAGCACGATCGTTTAGACAAATGTGCATGTACACGATCGTTTAGACAAACACTTTAAGCTGTCGTGTAGTCTCTCATGAGCTAAACAATAGGCAATGTACTCGAAAGAAGCGATGCAACAATTCTACTCCAAAATGAAAACATTTTTCATTTTATCCTTCGGTTATGAAAACTAAATAAAACTTCCCACTTTCACATACGGTTATGGAAAAACCACCAACAATTATCTTATTATTGATTTAATTATAAATAAATATAATAACTAACTTACAAATTATATTTATAATCTATAGTTTTAATATCGCATCATATGCAACATTTAAACCATAGTCCTTTTCTTCTTTACTTGATATAAATCATATTTACATCAAATTTCTCCAATTAATGTATCTCATACATCATATCAACTATATCATATATAATTGAACCAGTTTAATCATATCATATATATAATAAAACTCCCTCTTGTCAATTTGAACATTTCAAACTGATCCAAAAACTGATTCTCAACTTGAATCCATTGAGCTACCAAGGGGACCTTATGGACCTGTAGCTTGAAGCTCCAATGGTACGTGAATCTAAACTCTTTAGCCATGAGATCCACCATCTGTTAACTATTAGGCACTTCACTAAAGACCGACAGTTGCACTCTTTTCACCACAGATATATTTTTGTGTCCATCGGATGTAACCAGTCAAAAGTACAATAACCCTTTATAGATGCTTGTAAGTACAGTTGGGTCAATTTATCGTTTTGCCCCTGTAGTTACATCTAACTCCTTAATTACCACTGATCCTTTTAATGAACAATACATCATAGTCTTACTATGAGTGGACACCTTTCGGGCCATGAGAAGGTGTGTGCCGCCACATCATTCACGCCCCAGAATCAGCCCTTAAGAAAGCAATCTATCTACTTACCCCTGCTTCGGGGAAGGAGTGAATTATATCTTGTGTAGCTTGAGGTTCCCCAGTCCCTCCCCAATCAGAAGAATCCCAAAGTGGTAGGTTTGAGTCGGCAATCTGGCACACTCGCACCCATGCAAATAAAGAACCGCCCTCAAAGGCAGAAGTCCAACTCACTAAGGATAAGGTCATGTTACTTATGGTCATCCTAGTGAAGTGAAGTCTCTGTCATGAACGATGTATATAACGAGACTAAACACTTCGTGGCCCGGTCTTATAAAAACTCCTTTGTATAGGCACACCCCGTTCGATGTCTTCACATGAATGATCAGGATCAGCACAAGTAGCACGTCACAACAATTGTAACAATCTACAAACGGGTCACATCCGTAGTGTCATCCCAGGATAAGGTTCCTCCCTATATCCATATACTACAGACCATTTTGGTTATCACTTAAAGCATGATCAATTGTATGTCTCCATATACATGCTTAAGTTACCTGACAACCAGGGATCTTAGATTAGTTGTTAAGGAATTAAAAAACTCAGTTTCATAGACAATGGTGAAGAAAATATCTCATTTATTACATCACAAGCGTTTGTTCAATACAGTGTTTATAAACTAACGGGATCCAACAAGAGTTTAGGGCATTAACCCAACACATTGTTCGGCTACGAATTTGTTAACATCCTTAATAATTTTGTGTAAGTGGTAGCCCTCATTTTAGGCCTTAGAGCCTACCCTTAATGAGTCAACCTTAGGGAAAAACCGTTAAGACAAGAGACTAAACCAACTATCCATTTCTAGAGATCAAATAAAGAGTTTTGCAAAATTTCCATCCTTTAGGAGGACACACATTGATGCCACGAGACGATGCACAAACACTTTATTCACCTAATGAGAGAGATCGAGGGATATGTTGTCACATGTCCACTCCCACTTACTATGAACATTCTCTCCATTCAACTTAGTATTGACCTACCCAAATGCCACCCGTAGAGGGACACTTCTGAGGGCCTCGAGGTAGAGGATAAATCTCACGGTGTGAACTTTTAGGGAAAAGCATGTAGAGGTTAAAGTAAAGTATCATATACCCCATTTACCTCCCACTGAATGTTCTACTTGGGTTCATTAACTTAGAAAATCTGGCTACTAATTTTAACTAAGTGGTTTGTTTAATTTGTGAAAAACAACACTTGCTTTTGATGATTAAACAACTTTGATTCAAGTCTTATTAAACTCCTTAATAGACTTTCATCAAATTTGTATGCATGTAACAAATCCATCTAATTCACATTTTCAAATAGGTCCCCAAGTAGGGGTGCGACGTTTCCATCAACTTAAGTACCCCAGTCTAGCCAGAATCAGCCTTAGCCAAAAGATCTCTTATAGATATATTTGTTACATATTTAACTTTTTATTAAAATCAATTTAATCCTATTAAACCGATTTAAAAGATTAAACTTAGATTTCTAATCTTATTAGAAATGTGATCTTAGGTCTATCTTAATAAATTTTTAAAACACTTTTAAAAGATTATTAAAGTCTAAGGTTTGCATGCAACTCTTTATTATTGATTTTAATTCTAATATCATTAATTATAACTTTTATAAAAAAATGAAACAATTAAAACCATTCAACATTGCAAGCTAGACATACATAAGTTATTTATAACACTTATAAATAAACCTAAAGTAGTGCCATGCTTCATGCAATGTTCATTCATTACTAATATATAACTTTTATATAATCAAGTAATGAACTAAGCTATAACATACATTCTATACATGCATACAACCTTATATTATAACATTTATAATATAAATGATACATGGATATGCTATAATGTATGCATATATTATAACTCTTATATTATATGATGCATGGACATGCTTTATGTAATTTAAGTCATGCATACTACTTATAACTCTTATAATATAAAAATGATGCAAGAAATAAATGCATAAACTATGGTGGGTTTTAAAACTATATGACATACACTATGTCATATAAAATAAACATACATCATATGCATATTTAAATAAAGTTGCTGGATGGGGATAGTATATCTAAAAAACCGGAAAAAAACTGGCTAATCTATTACAAAAGTTTTGAGTCCTCCGGTTCGGAACAGGTGAACTGGGTCTTGAACCGCTCGTCTTGAAGCCTCGCAACTTGATTGTGTAGCAAATCCTCTGATCGTCGAGCAATAAGCATCGAGTGTAAATGATCGTGTAGTAACAATCGCATATTTGAATTATGCGATGAGCAGAAAGTCCACACGATCGTGCAACGCGCTTCGAGTAACACATGCCATGTGATCGTGTAGCTAAAGACTATGCGATGAGCATGATAGTCTACACGATCGAGTAACGTGCACCGAGTATCGTATAAAATGCGTAAGAGCATGATAGTCTACAAAGTGGGTCATACTTGTAGTGTCGATAGGATAAGGTACCCAACCTTATCCATATACTACAGACCATTTAGGTTATCACTTAAACATGATCCACCTGTATGTCTCCACATGCATGTTTAAGGTACAATAATAACCATGATGTTAGTTTATTGGTTTGTGGTTAATGCAACTAATATATCACATATTTCATAGACAAAGTGAATAAAATATCAAATGTTATTAATCACAGAAATGTTTGTTTATACAAGGTTTACAAACTATAGGACCCTACGAGATTTAGGGCATCAACCCCAACACAATCAACAAATCGAGTCTCTTTCAGGCTAATGAGAGGGTGGGACCCTTTGTTCAAGACCCAGAGTCAGCACTTACGGGAACAACCTCTCTACTATCCCTAAAAGCGGGTAGGAGTGAATTCTATCTTCCACCCTATGACCCCAAATATCTATTCGGTTTTACCTCTGAAATGGGAGGCTTATTGAGCCAGTGTTTTTGAGCCAACCCTCGCTCATGCAATTCTAACGATAATCACGAATAAACAGGAGTTCATAGTTAGCTAAGGATTAAGGTTAAGTTACCTAGTTCATCGCTTTGAAATAGTCAGTCTTTAAACAGTAAACAACGTTATAAAGTAAGAATGACTTATTTCTTGGTCCGATCCTATATAAACTCATTGCATAGGATGCCCCCACTCCTCATGACTCCACATGAACGAATTAGGATCACTTCGTGTGGCACTTTACAACGATTGTAACAATTACAAAGTGGGTTGCATCCGATAGTGTTACCAGAATAAGGTACCCAACCTTATTCGTATGCCATAGACCATTTTGGCTATCTACTCAAACTTGAACCCCACTTATGTCTCCACATAAAGTTCAAGTACTCATGTCATAGCCATGGATTTTTAGTTTATTGGATTTCAATTATTTCTAAAACAAAATAAGCAATTCATACATTCAATAACAACCTTATTAAATTAATATTCAATAAGACATAAATTGATTAATAGAATAAGTTTATTTTTTACAAACCACGAGTTTTAGGACATAAAACCCAACAGAGAGTTATGTAAATCCCTCCACATATCTTTCTAATTCATGGACGTGTGAAAGTGGGTAGTTGAATCTTTTTCTTCTTCTTCCAAAAAAACAGAGAGCTTGTGTGAGTTCTCTCAATCTCTCTGCTTCCAAGATTTCACTAAAAATTTTCCTCTCAAATCCCTCTCCGAAAATAATATTCAGAGTCCACAACTGATGTGGATTCTCAATCCCAAAAGAAAATACCAACTGTTCTTTTATGGTAGTGTCTGCATTTGATGGAGTTGCTAATTTTGTCTGTGTTCCAAGGTGGATTCGTGATTGGTTGGGGAGGATTTCGTGAAGATCTCTGGACTTCAAGGATTAGTATCTTTGAACCCTAATTCCATCCTTTTTGTAGCATGCTGTAATTTTCTCTGTAGAATGCATAATAGGGTTTTGAATTTTATCTTTCTGTATAAATTAAAAATTAGGAAACGATCTTGCTTCTGTCTAGGGTTTTCATATACCATCAAGTAGGATACTAAAGCAGATTTATGAAGGATTTTTCTCGCATAGCCTTGGCTCATATGACTAGGAAAGGAGCTCACTTTGTTTTGGAATAAAGCTTATGAAGATAGTTCTTATAATCTTAAACAGAAGTTGGTTATTGCTCCAATTCTTACAGTACCAGATGGGACAGGTGGTTTCCTTATTTACAATGATGCCTCCAAGAAACAGTTGGGGTGCATGCTAACGCAGTAGGGTAAGGTAGTTGCTTATGCCTCTTGTCAGTTAAAGAATCATGAATGGAACTATCCTACACATGATTTGGAATTAGCAACAGTGGTTTTTACCTTAAAGATTTGGAGGTATTATTTATATGGAGAGAAGATACATATTTTCAACGACTACAGGAGTTTAAAATACTTCTTCACTCAGAATGAGTTGAACACAGGACATCAAAAAATTTCCATTTATCTGTGCAACTGATTAGAGTTGGTGAAAGATTATGATTGTGAGATTTTGCACCACCCAAGAAAGGAAAACGTAGTGGCAGATGCTTTAAGTAGGAAGGTAGCCCATTCAGCAGCCTTGATTACCAGACAAACTCATCTATGCAAGGACCTTGAACGGATTGAGATTGCAATAGTTGTAAACCCTTGACCCTATTTCACTATGTAAGTATGTTTAAGTTAATGTATTGATGTGTGGTTAATTCCATTATATGTGTGTTGTTTGTAGAAAAGGGGGCTTAGGAGTTTTCGAAGGAAATTATTCTAAGTATAGGAATGTAGGCACTTGGAAGAAGTGAGTAAAGATGTCACTTAAAAGAAATCATAGAGTGTGAAGATGGTTTGGCCATGTTATGTGTCCAAGGTTACAAAGAGGAAAAATGGAAAGTGTGAGGCTTACGTTGAGGGCCATGAATAATTTTGTGAAGGCTAAGGCATGTGAGATGTGTGTAGCCAAACTTGCCTAAGAGAGCATAAGAGGGGCGTCAAGGCAAGGGCTAGGTGGGCTACAAGGCGCAAGGTATGCACTGACCGAGGGGCAAAGAGGTTAGGTTGACAGGTGATCAAAGGCCTAGGCACGGGTTTGTGAGGCAATGATCAAGAGAGAGAGGCCTATACAGTGAATACTAGCTTGTGCGTTGGCAGGCCTATGCGATAAGTATCAACCTAGGTGCTGATAGACAACCGATGCGTTAACCAAAAAATTAATTTGAAATCAAATTTAAAAAATTTGGAAAATATTTGTAAAATAAATTTCAATAATTAATTTTTAACAAAATTAATTCTAAATAATTAATTAAATTAATTTAATATCAAATATTAAATTAATAAACACCAATTCCTAATACATGAATCTCTATTCATGTAATTAATATCTAAATCAAATTTAAATATTATTCAATTATCCAATTTTGTTTAATTCAATAATTAAACGTGTAATTATATTGTATATAATTACTTATTCCCTTAATTCGATTTTGAACGGTTTAATCCGTTAGTGAGCTAGTAGGGGGACCTAATGGACCTACAGAGCATGGGCTTCAACGATCTGAGATTAATTGGCTAAACTCTTTAAATCGAATTAATCAACATTCATTAACTACCGGGTCACTCCACTAAAGCCTAGTAGGCACTCCCCTCTCTATAGATATATTTATGTCCACTTGACTTAACCATAATCAGTAAGTCGGCCCTCCACAGGTTGTTCATAATAACGGCTGGGTCAAAAGCTATTTTATCCCCAAGATTACATCTTGCTCCTTAGGTTCTACTGATCCTCTAATGAACAATTGGTTTGTGATCCAATCACCAAACTAAGTCCCTCTCAGGCCAATGAGAGGGTGGGGCTCCTTGTTCAAGATCCGGAGTCAGTACTTAAGGGAACAACCTCTCTACTATCCCTCAAAGTGGGTAGGAGGGAATTTCGTTTTGCACCCTATGTCCCCAGCTATCTACCCTATCTTACCCCTAAAATGGGAAGCTTCTTGAGCCGATGTTGTTGGGCCAACCCTCACCTATACAATCTAAGGATAATCCCAAATAAATAGGAGTTCATAGTTAGCTCAGGATTAAGGTCAAGTTACCTAGGTCATCTCTTTGAAATAGTCAGTCTTAAACAATAAACAACGTTATAAAGTAAGAGTGACTTATTTTTTGGTCCAGTTTTGCATAGGACGTCTCCACTCACATGTCTCTACATGAATTATTAAGGATCACATCATTTGTACTAAATACAAAGTGAACCGCATTCGATAGTGTTTCCAAAAAAAAGGTACCCAACCTTATTCGTATACAATAGACCGTTTTGGCTATCTACTCGAATTTGATCCATTTTTATGTCTCCATATAAAGCCCAATGCTCATGTAATAGCCATGGATCTTAGTTTATTGGATTTAGTTTTTATAAATGCAATTTACATATTCAATAATAGTTTTATTGAATAAACCTCAATAACATCTTCATTGCAAATAGAATATGTTTAGTTTTACAAATTGTGAGTTTTAGGACATACAACCCAAAACTCCCACTTAGACTAAGACTCTAGTGAGTTCCACTTGGACTAAGACTCTAGTGAGTTCTCATATATAAATATATACAATGTTGAGTACGAGAGAATGAATACAATAAACTAAGGAATCAGATAACCAGTAATTCTTCCATTTGCCCTAGATTTATCTATCTCGTAGTCCTAGTCCCACCAGGTGATCTTCAAATACTTTAGTCGTGAGGGCCTTTGTAAAAGGATCAGCTAAGTTGTCTTCTAAGGCTATCTACATGGCGATCACGTATCCTCGGTGTACTATCTCCCTAATGAGATGGTAATTCCGCTCGATGTGCTTTCCACACTTATGGTTTTTAGGATGTGGAATTTGCAACTGCTTCACTGTCATCACAATAAAGGGTGATTGGTAGGTGCATATTTGGAACCACTTCTAAATTGGTCAAGAACTTTCTAAGTTATACTGCCTTCTTGGCTACCTCACATGCATTTACATACTCCACTTCCATGGTGGAGTAAAAAATATAACTTTTGCTTGATACTCCTTCATACTATAGCTCCTCCATTCAAAGTGAATACTGATCCTGAAGTTGATTTCCTTGAATCCACATCAGTCTGAAAATCAAAATCAATGTATCCTATAAGGATCAGATCCTTAGTATCATACACGAGCATATAGTCCCTCGTTCTTCGAAGATACTTAAGGATATTCTTAACGGCAGTCCAATGATCATATTTGGGATTGGACTGATATCTGCTGACTATTCTAACTATATAGCATATGTCAGGACATGTGCATAACATAGCATACATCAACTTCCAACTACTGATGCATAGGGAATTCATTTCATAACCTCAACCTCTTGAGGTGCCTTAGGACATTGTTCTGATAAATGAATTCCATACCTGAAAGGTAACATACCTCTTTTGGAATTTTTCATTTTATATCTAGACAACATTTTATCTATATAAGATGCCTGAGATAATGCTAGCGTTCTATTCTTGCAGTTTCAAACTATTTGGATCCCAAGAACATACTATGCATTTCCTAAATCCTTCATTTGGAATTGCGATCCCATCCATCTTTTAACTTCAACTAGGAATTCTACTACATTTCCAATGAGTAGAATATCATCAACATATATTAAAAAAAAAAAAAAAAAAAAAACCTACTGTTTTGTTGACAATCTTCTTGTAAACACAAGGTTTATCAAGGTTCTGTTTAAAGCCATAAGATTTGGTCACAGTGTCTAATCTCATATTATAAGACCTAGATGCTTGTTTTTCCCATAAATGGATCTTTTAAGCTTGCAAACTTTTGCTCTTGACCCTGATCTATAAACCCCTTTGATTGAGATACATAGATACCCTCTTCAAGATAGCCATTCAAAAAAACTATCTTGACGTCCATTTTCCAGATTTCATAATCATAAAAGGCAACAATGGATAAGAGTATTCTAATAGACTTAATCATGGAAACTGGAGAGAATGTTTCTTCATCTCCACCCCCTCTCTTTGGGTAAACCCTTTTTTCCACGAGTCTAGCTTTGTAGATCTGTATCTTACCAGCTTGGTCTCGTTTTCTCTTGTAGATCCATTTGCAACCAATAGGTTTTACCCCTTCTGGTTGATCTATAAGTTCCTAGACTAAATTGAAGTACATAGACTCTATTTTGAGGTTCATGGCTTTTATCCATTAGTCTCCTGTTCAAAAGTCAATGGATCCTCTAGGCCATCATCAGGTATGACGATCTAAGTTTCTATTAACCCTACGTACCGATCAGGCTGTTGAACAACCCTCCCACTACATCGAGGCATTCTCAACTCTTGAGAAGGATGTGAATTATCAGTTTCATCAACAACTCTTGTTGAAGAACCAACTTGATCAATAACTCTTGTTGATTTATCTACAGTTTCTCTACACATCTCACTTTATACTAGCTTACTACAAGGTTGATGATTCTTTACGTGGTCTTCCTCTAAAAATGTTACATTTTTTTATACAAATACTTTGTCATCTTGAAGAACATAAAATAGTCCACCTTTTGTCTCTTTGGGTAGCCTACAAATAGGTATACCTTTGAATGACATTCCAATTTCTTTGGGTTTTGCACTAACACATGTGCTAGGCATCCTCAAATTCTGAAGTGACGTAAACTACCTTTACGCCCTCTCCATAACTGTAAGGTGTTTCTGAAACACTTTTCGAGGGAACCATGTTCAAAATATATACAGCAATCTCTACTGCATGTCCCTAAAAAGAACTAGGTAATTGTGCATACTCATCATAGAACAAACAAGGTTCAAAATGTTCTATTTCTCCTTTTTGCTACACCATTTTGTTGAGGCGTACCAGGTGCTATAAGTTGAGACTGAATTCTGTGTTCTATCAAATAGTCCTGGAATTTTAAGTCCATATACTTACCACCTCGATCTAATCGAAGTATTTTAATCCTTTTACCTAATTGGTTCTCAACCTTTGCCTTGTATTCCTTGAACTTTTCAAGGGTTTCAGACTTATGGTGCATTAGGTAAATATAGCCATATCTAGATAATCATCTGTAAAGCTGATGAAATATTCATACTCTCCACGTACTTTAACATTCATTGGACCACAAAGGTCTGAATGTACTTGCTCTAAGGGTTCTTTGGCTCCAAGACCTATCCGTGTAAACGATCTTTTGGTCATTTTAGCCTCAAGACAAGATTCACATGGTGGTAAAGAGTTATCTTCTAACTGATTTAGAAATCTACTCTTAACTAATCTCCCAATCCTATTGGGATTATTGTGACCCAATCTTAACTGCCAAAGATAAGCATTAGGAGAAATTTTACATTTCTTTTTTTAGTTTCAGCTGTTTTAAACATCTCTATATTCAAAACAACTTTTACTTCAATTGGTTTTAACAAATACAAGTTATTTTCCAGTTTTGCAGAACATATTTTGATACCTTTCGAAATAATGAATACTTCATTATCTTCAAAAGAGACTTTATGTTTTTATTCTAGCAAACATGAGATAGATATTAAATTCCTCCTCATAGAAGGGATGTAATAAACATTTTCAAGTAAAATGTATTTATCTTCAATAAATAATTTTATATCTCCCACTGCTGTAGTTGAAACAACCTCCCTAGTTCTTACCTTAACAGTTATTTCACCTTCTGTAAGCTACCTCTAGGAACTAGTTCCTAAGCTAAAGCACAAATATGATTAGCGACACTTGAATTTAATATCCATGTTAATTTATTATTTTCCACTAAACATGTCTCAATTACAATTAAATCATATTTACTTTGTTGTGCTTTTTTAGTTTCTTCATCAATGGCATTAGTGTTTATTACTTCTAACATATCCAGAAAAGTTCATTAATAGAGATTCTATCCTTTACGTCATATTTATAAACTTCTTCAAAAAGATCGTTCCTAACAAATTGTCTTAACAATGTCTGTAACGAATCCATGATTTCTTTAGCAGAAATCATGTTCTCGAATTTGTTAGCTAGTATAACAGATATATTTGCTAAGATATGGATTCCGGCCTTTTCATTTGTCTTAATCCATCTGTCATATGCATTCCAAACTCTTTGGTTTGCAGATGAGTTGGAAGATAAAGGACACTCCTCTATTAAACAAATTTCAAATCATCATCTACTAGTATTGCATTTATATTTGATGTTGAAAGATTAAGATCGTTATACTTATCGGAAGTGAGTAATTTAGAAGAATTCGACATGCTGAAAATATAAACAAATTCTAATTAGTAAATTGCTTTTTAAATCCAATCAAATTTTAGCAAAATAATAATGTACCCAAATTTCATTATTTTATTTGCAACGGTACTTTAGTGAGTTAGAATAGATGCTACTGAGGGGCAACCAAATACTCATCCACTGAAGCAAGACATTCTTGACTAAATATTAATTCTAGAATAACACTTATTCCTATAGTTATTAGTTACCGTTTTTTGTTAAGAACTTATTAACACTTAGTAATTCTTATAAGTGTAACCCTCCATTTTCAGACCTCAGAGGTCGGCCCCAACGATGCTATCGAATTGGAAAGTCAAGGTTGGGAATGGAACTAAGAAATCCTATCCATTTCTGGAGTTCAAGTTGTTTCAAATCCTATGTTACAACCTTCCGAGGAGATATCCGTCATAAAACAACTAGCTTATGTCACTTCAAAATGATTAGTAGGTGCAACATAGGAATCTCACGGTCCAAACTAATGGAAGAGACCGCAGGATACGTTAAAAAACATTTGTCACCCACTTACTATGAACTACTTCCCCTATTCACCTTGCTATTGTCCCATGAAAACACTTTCCGAATGGAGGTCACTCCCAAGGTCACATGAAGCCGAGCATGAATCTCACGGTGTGAACTCTTAGGACATGAGAGCTAAGAACAATATATCGTATATGTTATTAATCTCCCACTGAAATGTTCTATTTGTTTTGGGTAAATATTTACTTAGGTAATTCCGACTAATAAAACAACCTAAGTCTAGGTAATTATCCAAGTATAACTTCTATATTTGGATTTAACCTATGATGTCTAGGTGATAAACCAATTTTAAAACCTCAAATCGCTCATACATGCTCATAAAACCGAGTTAACAACATTCAATTATTCAACTATAATCTCCAGGTAGGAGGTGTTCCGTAAGCCGTCAACTTAAATACCTCCAGCCTTAGACAGGATTATAGACCGGTTGAGTTTGTAACCAAAGTTTTACAATATAACAACCTATTTTAACTATTAAAACAAGTAGTTATTTGTTGACCTAGGTGAGAATGCATCTTATCTTTGTTATGAATTTTAAATGTCTAATCCATTTTTGTAACAATTTATAAAACTTTAGACATGCTTTTCATCCATAACATACATCAAGCATTTCAGGATTTAATATAACACTTTATATTAAACACTTGAAACCTTAATACACGTATACTATATATTATAACCTTTTATAACATACTTTCAATGCATGTTAATGCTTCCAATGGTAGGATTTTAAATCTACATGGCATACTATATGAACATACACGATTTATTTAATTATAACATACATTCATAATGCATAAATAATTAAACACGTGATGACTTAAATTAGGTGAACGCAATATGAGATTCATGTCTTAGGTTATGCATTGGTTCTCATGCATCGGTGGTCATGCGTTGGAATGAAAAGATGTGTTACTCTTATATGCGATGACTATGCATTCCTGTCACAAGTTTTCTTACGCTCTCACCAAGTATAACAAGAACGCAAGTTTCTCGGGTGATCCGAGGTCGAACTCAGGGACTTGTAGCTAACTGTATGCGGTGATGTGTTTGCAGTGGATGAATAAAAGAATGATGTGGGTTTTAAGCTACAACTTACTCCTACTCCTAACTCACAGACAAAACAGTGGAAGTATGAATGAGAGGTAGAGACACGACAACTGTTGACGCGTAATAAAATGCATGGAAAAATAGATAAAATGTGAGGATATCTTCATCGCAACCCTAAGCTTAACTGCAAGGGCAACCCCCAGCCAACGAAAACTAATGCGATCATGCCATACACGCTCGATGCAAATGCACGTGATTTGTAATAGTAAACGAAACTTATTCCTAAGTCTCCATTCTTGCTTATGTGATCTTAATCTAGCTCTCCCGAGCCTCGATTCTAACCTAGCTCTCTCAAGTCTTAGGTTCTTTCTTTAGACTCTCTCTCGAGTAGCTCTAAAGGTGTGATGGACGCATGCATAAGACAAGGTAACCGCAAAAGCCTGGTTGAGGTAAGATTATTCCTATCTCTAGTGAACACTTGCTTACATTGCTTAATGCGACCAACCACTTACCCTCCCAGGCAGTTAGTTGTTGCTGACTTTACTTATAGACAAGCATTGCGTCCGCTTATAGACAAGCATTGCTACAGCTTCACACTAAGCAAATAAGTTTTGTCACAATACTCACACAACGCACACCTCCCGGTGGTTTGATACATGCTTCATATTCCTATGCCGCAAGATTAAGTATGTGATACTCTAACAGTCTCATTAAGTGATGTAATGAAAGTTAAGGATGCTAAGTAAAGGAAGATGGAGATGGAATCGAAGGAAATATAAAAATGCATTAATCACAAAATGTATTAATTCCTTAAGTCAAAATGTAATATAATACAATATAAGGAAATAAGAGAAATGGAAAGGCTAGCTGGAAGCAATGTCTTGCTTCCAGTAGATATGTATCAAAGCTGCCGGTGCCATGGAAAGGTGGTGGAGCAAACTCTCTCGAGCTATAACTCCAGCGAAGGCTCCGGTCGTCACTCAGAATGGATGAAGAAGATGAAGAACTTTCAAGCTTTCTCTTACGCTTTCGTCTGGATCACAAGGATCCACCCGAAGGTAGAAACTTGGATAAAATGAAATTCTGCTCAGCGGCTTCTATTTATAGAGCTTGATCGCCCACAGCGTTAATGGACCTGCTCTGATTCTGACATTCGCGGCGCGATGGTCCTTTTCTGAATCTCTGCTGCTAATGTTTTGATTCTCCCGAGATATGCGTTCATGTTTCCATTCCACCAACCTTGCGTTCATCCCTCTATTATGGTTATCATCATGTAGCTGCAATCTTGCGATGACCGCATTCGCTTCATGACCGCAACTTCTTAGTGATGACCGCATTCGCTTGACGATTACAACTTCTATGCTTGGATGCATGCAGTTGATGGCCGCAACATCCATGTGTCAGACGTATGCGTTCATCTTTGCGATGAAGAAATTCTCCGCATGCGGTCGTCTTTGTGATAGCCCGACTTCCGCGTATGCATCCGCTTCCTGCGTTAGCTACAAAGATAGACAATTGAACGCATAATAACGAATAATAGTGGGTTAGCCGAGATTCTTAATGTCGAATGACACAAACTCATTTTCTCATGAATTCCTAACATATTTGTCGCATATTTCACTTAACAATCCTCATAATTCTAAATAAAAGGCCTAAGATGACGTGCATTTCTGCCCGTCATCACACCCCCAAACTTAGAATCATGTTTGTCCTCAAGCATGCGTTATACTCAAGAAATTCTTAACTCACCCTCTTGCTTTCCTTTGCGATGACTAGCCTCTCATAATATAGTTTACTCATACCTCTGACCATAACCACAATGCTCTCCTCCACTTCGGCTGCTTCTTCAAAAAGATCTTCTCTAAGTTTAAATCCGGCAAGCCTTTGCTCAAAAACTTTTTATTCATTCCCTGCAACTTTGCGTTCAGCTTTTGAGAATGCGTCCATCCAAAATAGTTCAAAGCTTTGCGATTTCTTATTCGAATGCGGCGTTGAACCTGGTTACACTCTTCATTTTGGCTTGCCCCTTCGGTTGTCGTACAGGCATCCAACTTCGGTTGCTGCCATATTCAACTCAACTCTTGTCTTTCTTGATTTGGCTTGCGCCCGACAGAGAAGTTGTGCTTATGCGTTGATCCTGACGACTTACCTTCATTTTGGCTTGCCCCCACAGTGTCATGCGAACACTGCAACTTACCGGTAAGTACCTTTCACAACTTAACTCTTATCAACATAGGTTTCCCCATTGCGTTGACAGTGGAGTTGTTATTTAATTTTTTTTTATATAGAAAATGATCGCAATGTAATGAATGCAATTCTCTGAGATCGCTGCCACCCCCAAACTTAAAGGTTGGCAGCGTTCTTATCGCAAAGCTAAAAAACAAATCAATAGGAATGTGGTAACAAATGTTTGAACAAAGGTTTACGCGCAATAAAATTTAGACTTTCAAATTTTGAAGAAGCTAATAAAAGTAAGGTGAGCCTTGCGATGTTTAGTTAGCAGATGCGGTGAATTATACGTACATCATAGATGCATCGCAAAGGAACGCAATCAAACAAGGAGAATTTCAAAAGGATAATAAGAGAAGAACCGTAAGTAGAATAACGCATGCGATCATGCTTTGGAGTTCATGCGATCGAAGCCATGCGTTAAAAGATGAAGGGAATTCTTCCGATGTAACTGCGCACCGAGGAGAATTGTTGTCATACCTACAAGGAGCAAATGCACCACAACCAAGGAAGCAATCGCATATCCAAATAACAATAAAAATAAACTAAACTAGAAAAGCAAGGTAAAGATAGAGTAGAAGACGTCCCTGGAGAAATTGGCGTGGTGTCACCGCAGGGAATCTCCTATGCAGAAGATTTCTCTCGAATTCTTAGGTCAAGGGGCTCGCCCTGACCATTGGAACTTTCAAAAATTGTTGGGCGCATGTTGGCCACCATGTGCTTACAATTGCCTTCAACTCATGCGATTGATTAACCTTCTATCTTAGGGTCAATACCGACTTTCGGCGCATCGCCTACACTTCAATATTGGTTGCAACTTGGTCGCACAAGCTGCAATACTCCTAAGATAAAAAGGTTGCCTACAAGAACACAAAACTCAACAAACAATTAGCTGCCAAGTCCCCGACAACAGCGCCAAAAACTTGATGACTTAAATTAGGTGAACGCAATATGCGATGCATGTCTTAGGTTATGTGTTGGTTTCTCATGCATTGTGTCATTGCACATTGGAAGAAAAGATGCGTTACTTCTTGATATGCGATGGCCATGCGTTCCTGTCACAAGTTTTCTTACGCTCTCGCAAGATATACGAGAACGCAAGTTTCTCGGTTGATCCGAGGTCAAACTCAGCACTTATAGCTAACTGTATGCGGTAATGTGTTGTGCGGTGGATGAATAAAAGAAGATGGGGGTTTTAAGCTACAACTTACTCCTACTCCTAACTCACAGACAAAGCAGTGGAAGTATGAATGAAGAGGTAGAGACACGACAACTGTGATGCGTAGTAAAATGCATGGAAAAATAGATAAAATGTAAGGATATCTTCAATCGCAACCCTAAGCTTAACTGCAAGGGCAACCCCTAGCCAAATGAAAACTAATGCGATCATGCATACACCCCCGATGCAATGCACATGATTTGTAATAGCAAACAGAACTTTATTCCTAAGTCTCCATTCTTGCTTATGCGATCTTAATTCTAGCTCTTCTCGACCTCGATTCCTAACCTAGCTCTCTCAAGTCTTAGGTTCTTTCTTAGACTCTCTCTCGAGTAGCTCTAAAGGTGTGATGGACGCATGCATAAGACAAGGTAACCGCAAAAGCCTGGTTGACGTAAGATTATTCCTATCTCTAGTGAACACTTGCTTACAATTGCTTAAATGCGACAACTACTTACCATTCTCGGGCAGTTAGTTGTTGCTGACTTTACTCAATAGACGAGCATTGCGTCCGCTTATAGACAAGCATTGCTACAGCTTCACACTAAGAAAAATAAGGTTTTCTCACAATACTCATGCAACGCACACCTCCCGTTGGTTTGTTTACATGCTTCATATTCCGATGCCGGCAAGATTAAGTATGTGATACTTTTAACAGTCTCACTAAGTGATGCAATGAAAGTTAAGGATGCTAATAAAGGAAGATGGAGATGGAATCGAAGGAAATATAGAAATGCATTGATCACAAAATGTATAATTCCTTAAGTCCAAAATGTAAATACATATACAATATAAGGAAAGATAAAGAAATGGAAAGGCTAGCTGGAAGCAATGTCTTGCTTCCAGAGATGTGTGGTCAAAGACTACCGGTGGTGTCATGGAAGAGCGGTGGAGCAGACTCTCTCTGAGCTTATAACTTCGGCGAAGGCTTCCGGGTCGTCACTTCGGAAATGGATGAAGGAGATGAAGAACTCTCAAGCTTTCTCTCTACGGCTTTTGTCTGGATCACAAGGATCCACCGAGGTAGAAACTTGGATAAATGAAATTATGCTCTAGCGACTTCTATTTATAGAGTTGATCGCCGACAAACATTAATTGGACCTACTCTGATTTTGACAATTCGCGGTGCGATGTCCTTTTCTGAATCTCTGTTTGTTAACAGCGTGGTAGGTGAAATGTTCAACATCAATGCTTTTGGATTCTCGCGATATGCTGTTCAATTGTTTCCACTCCCAACCTTGCGTTCATCCCTCTATTATGGTTAATCATCATATAGCCAATCTTGCACGACCGCAATTCTCACCCATCAGCGATTACCGCATTCGTTTGACGATCACAACTTCTATACGGATGGACGCATGCGGTTGATGGCCGCAACATCCATGCGTCATAAGTATGCGTTCGCCTTTCGATGAAAAAATTCTCTGCATGCAGTTGCTCTTGCGTATAGCCCAGCTTCCGAATATTGCCGTCGCTTTCCTGCGTTAGCTACAAAGATAGACAATTGAAGCATAAATATATCATAATAGTGGGTTAGCCGAGATTCTTTAATGCGAACGACACAAACTCATTTTCTCATGAATTCCTAACATATTCCGCGCATATTTCACTTAACAATCCTCATAATTCTAATAAAAAGCGCCTAAGATGATGTGCATTTTTGCCCATCCATCAAACACACACTGATATGGCATGCCAGTTTTGGCATTCTAAGTAAGTAAACCAACCTTAAATTATTATATAATAATGAAACCATTTCAAACAGCTTCTGGACTTCACGACCGAATCGTCCGAATTCGGACTCAAGGTCCAAAGAAAGGGTTGAATGGTGCAAAAACGGGCTAAAACCAATCATTCAAGACCCGAACCGACCGAATCAGTTCACTTAAACCGTCAGTCAGGTCATGTTCGTACATTCTGGGCCTGGGATGAATAGCGTTTGCAACACTTCCATCCCAGCATTTCTAATCACGATCTGTCTGAATAACAGCGTTGCAAATGCCCTACAGGCAACGTTACAACGCTGCATTGCAGTAGCTTCAATTCCAAGTTTCTGCTACTGACTTTCTTGCTTCTTTCTTCAATTACAGCCTAATGCAACTCTATTGACTCTAACAAATTTACAAACACTTAATCACACATTAAGGCCCATAAACAAAGAGCCATTTACACAATTAACACTTAATTGAAGATAATTCTGATGCAAAACTGAATTATCCATATCAACTCCCATTTTCATACAACCTATGAAAATCACCAACCAAACTAAAATTAACACGAATTTAGTGCTTAATTCATGCTTTGATACAAACTGATGGAGTAGCATGCCAATTAGCTTAAACAATTTGGATGTTAAGCACTCTAATTCTATCAAATTTTAGCAACTAATAAAGCCTGTTCATTAACTACAAGTAGTTTCTTGAAAATTTACCTTTGTTGAACTCTTTAAATCTTCAAATTCAGCTTGAATTCCTCTCTAAATGCTTTAGACCACCACTTGACTCTTCTCTGGCTACCTCTAGGGACCTTAGATTGGAAGGTGGGATTCCAACATGAGTAGGAATTTTAGGGAATTTTATGGAGAAAAGACTGGTTTTTTCTAGTTTGAGTTGAAGAACACTTCCCTTTCCAAAAACAACAAAAATTTCACTTTACATGCCCATGATTCTCGGCCATTTCAACTGGATTTATTCAACTTTATCATAGAAAGTAATTGCATGACCTCTGTGACACCAAGTAGGTCAAAATTAAAGTGGAATTTAAGTGTTGAAAGTGGGATAAACCACAAAAAAAATTTCCATTTTATTTGAATTAGAAATAAATATTTAAATTGAAATCCAAATTTCAAAATTGAATTTTTTAACTAAAAAATAATTTTGAAAATCAAATTTCAAAATTTGGAAAAAAAAAATTGTAAAATTAATTTTAACCAAATTAATTTTTTTATAAAATAATTTCTAAATAATTAATTAAACTATTTAATTTAATTTATAATTTATCTATCAAATATTAAATTAATTAAACAATCAATTCCTAATACATAAATCTCTATTCATGTAATTAATTATTAAATCAAATTTAAATATTATCCAATTCTCCAATTTCGTTAATTCGATAAATAAAACGTGTAATTATATCGTTATATAATTACTTTATTCCCTTAATACAATTTTGAACGCTTCAAATTTACTCATCACTCTATTCTAAGGTTCAATCCATTTATAAGCTAGTAGGGAACCTATGGACCTACAGATCATCGGCTCTAACGATCTGAAAATTAATTAGCTAAAACTCTTTAAACCAAATTAATCAACATTCGTAAACTATCGGGTCACTCCACTAAAGCTTTAGTTTGCACTTCCCTCTCTACAGATATATTTCTGTCCACCTTATTAACCATAATCAGTAAATAGACCCTCCACAGGTTGTTCGTAAATAACGGCTAGGTCAAAAGTTTTTTTTATCCTCGAGATTACATCTTGCTCCTTAAGTCCCACCGATGCTCTAATGACAATTGGTTTGCCATTCCATTCACCAACCGAGTCCCTCTCAGGCCAATGAGAGGGTGAAACCCCTTGTTCTAAGATTCAGAGGTCAGTACTTAATGGAACAACCTCCTACTATCCTAAAAGTGTTGGGTTGATGCCCTACAGTCTCGGGTCTTGTGAGTTTTGTAAATAGTATATACGAACACTTATGTTGTTAATATATGATATTACTTCACATCTTGTATTTTGCTCGGTTAAATGTTTTTATTTGCTTTACGACAAACCAATAAACATAAAATCCCTGGTTATCTGTATGTGACTCAAGCATGTATGTGGTGACATACAAGTGGATCATGCTTGAGTGATAACCAAAATGGTCTGTAGTATATGGATAAAGAAGGAAAACCTATCCGTGTAACGCTATGGACGCGGCCCGCTTTTTTGGAATGGTCACAAGTGTTGTGACTTGTCACAGATGTCCATCCTGATCATTCGTGTTGGGGACATGCAAGCGAGGTCAAGGCCATGGATCTCGAGATGGAGTCGATGTACTTCACTCAGTATTGAGATCTTGTAGAGGGAGTCGACTTGTGGCAAAGGGTTACTCCAAGTAGAGGGAGTCGACTATGAAAGAGTTTCTCACCTGTTGCCATGTAAAGTCGATCCACATCCTTCTGTCCATTGCAGTTTATTATAATTATGAGATCTAGCAAATGGACGTCAAAACGGTCTTTCTAAAGGGCAATCTTGAGGAGACCATTTATATGGTGCAGCCTGAGGGATTCATAATGCCCAAAGTCAAGAGCAAAAGGTTTGCAAACTGAATCGGTCCATTTATGGACTGAAACAGGCGTCTCGATCTTGGAAACATACGGTTTGATACTGCAATCAAGTCATATGGCTTTGACAAAATGTTAATGAACCTTGTGTCTACAAGAAGATCATCAACGCTTCAGTAGTCTTCTTAGTGTTGTATGTAGACGATATCCTACTCATTGGGAATAATGTAGGTCTACTAACTGTAGTTAAGAACTGGCTAGCGACCCAATTCCAAATGAAAGATTTGGGAGAGGCTCAGTTTGTTCTAGGTATACAGATCTTTCGGATCGTAAGAACAAGTGCTAGCACTGTCTCAGGCATCATACATTGACAAGATGTTACTCAAGTACTCGATGCAGGACTCCAAAAGGGTCCTAACTGCCATTCAGTCATGGAGTACTTTGTCTAAGGAAATGTATCCTAAGATGCCTAAGAGGTTAGGAGATGAAACGAGTCCTATATGCGTCTGTTGTTGGCAGTTTGATGTATGAAATACTCTGTACTCGTCCAGATATCTACTACGTTGTGGGCATAGTCAGTAGGTATCAGTCTAACCTAGGCCAAGGTCACTAGACCACAGTGAAGAACATCCTCAAGTATCTGCGAGAAAACGAGACTATATGCTCATGTATGTTCAAGGGATTTGATCCTTACAGGAACATGGATTCTGACTTTCAAATTGATAAGGACTCTCGCAAGTCCATATTAGGGTCAGTCTTTACTCTTAATGGAGATTTGTAGTGTGGCGGAGCACTAAGCAGGGGTGCATCGTCGATTCCACTATGGAGGTGGAGTACGTAGCGGCTTGTGAAGTTGTTAAGAAGGTCGTCTGGCTCAGGAAGTACTTGACAGACCTGAAAGTTGTTCTAGATAGGTCTAGCCCCATTACCCTCTATTGAGATAATAGTGGGCAGTGGCAAACTCCAAGAAGCTAAGGAGTCATAGGCAGACAAACACATAGAGTGAAAGTATCATCTGATCTGCGAGATAGTGCATGAGGGACGTAATCATCACACAAATCGCTTCGGAGCATAATGTTGCTGACCCGTTTACGAAGGCTCTCACGGCTACAGTGTTTGAGGTCACCTACGAAGCATGGGTCTACAGGATCGCCCGTGGTTGAACTAGGAAAGTGGGAGATTTTCTAGTATTGGGCTTTTGCCCTAGTTTATTGTTTTGTACTAAGTTTTTGTACACCACTTCGCTTAGGACAAGTGGAGATTTTTGGGGTTGATGCCCTAAAGTCTCGTGTTCTGTAGTTTGTAAATAGTAATATACGAATACTTGTGTTGTTAATATATGATATTTACTTCACATCTTATATTTTTCTCGGTTAAATGTTTTATTTGCTTTACGACAAACCAATAAACATAAAATCCCTGGTTATCTGTATGTGACTCAAGCACGTATGTGGTGACATACAATGGATCATGTCTTGAGTGATAACCAATGGTCTGTAGTATATGGATAAAGGAGGAAACCTTATCCTGGTCAACGCTACGACGCGGCCCGCATTTTGGAATGGTCACAATGTTGTGACTTGTCATAGATGGTCTAATCCTGATCGTTCATGTTGGGGACATGCAAGCGGGGGCGTCCTCTACAAAGAGTTTGTATAATACTTGACCACGAAGTGTTAACATCTCGTTATATAACACCGTTCATGACAGAGACTTCACTCCACTAAGATGACCATAGGTAACATGACCTTAATCCTGAGGTGAGTTGGAACTCCTACCATTGAGAGCGGTCCTTTGATTTGTATGGGTGCGAGTGGCCAGGTCGCCGATTCAAACCTACCATTTTGAGGATTCGTTTGATTTGGGAGCTGGACTCAGCTACACAAGATGAAATCATTCCTTCCCCAAGGTAGGGTAAGTAGATAGATGGCTTCCTTAAGGTTGATTCCAAGCTTGAACGATGCCACAACACCTTCTCTTGGCCCGAGAGGTGTTCACATATAGTTGGACTAAGTTGTATTGTTCATTAGAGGAATCAGTGGTACTTAAGGAATGAGATGTAACTACAGGGGAAAAATGGTAAATTGGCCCAACTGTACTTACGAGCATCTGTGAAGGGCATCGTACTCATGATTGGTTATATCCGATGGACACAGAAATATATCTGTGGTAAGAAGAGTTCAACTATTGGTCTTTAATGGAATCACTGACAGTTAACGGATGGTGTATCTCATGGCTAAAGAGTTTAGTTAGCTATTCACGTACCGTTGGAGCTTCAAGCCACAAGTCCATTAGGTCCCCTGTGTAGCTAAGATAAAGTCGAGAACCAGTGTTTGGGTTAATTTGAAATGTTCAAATTGACAAGAGGAAGTTCAATTATATAATATAATTGGATTGGTTAATTATATATGATATAGTTGGCTAAATATATGAGATACATTATTTTGGAGGAAATTAGATATAAATATGATTTATATCAAGTAGAGGAAATTTTATAGTAGATATGTGGTATCAAACTATAAGATATAAATATAATATGATTATATTTATTAATTAATTAATTGATTAATTATATGATAACTAACCAATTTTTCCACGTTCGGACATGGGTAGTGGGCATCGTCGGTTATGGTAGCCGATGGGTTAAAAATGAAAAGAGGTTTTCATTTTGTATCTTGAATTCAATATTTCTTCGACTGCCCAAAAGAATTTGTGAAACGATCGCCCGAGAGCATATACGATAGTAGCTCTTCCGTCTAAACGATCATCTACCTCACAATTTCTCTAAACGATCATATACGATTTTCCTAAACGATCGTTCAGCCTTTCATACACGATCATGTAGCTCCTCTATGCGATAAGCATTTCTGTTATATGATAGCACTATATTATCTCTCACTTGCTTATCGTCTACATAACTCGTTGTCCTCCGTCCTCTACCAAACTCACCAAAGCCCACTCTTTAGGTTTTCACTCCGAGGATAACCAAGTTCATTAATGGTGGTGTCGTCCCCGCTGTGGCGTTCGTGTTCGTGTTGATCGTGTTGTTGCAATCGACATTCCCGCCGGGTGTTAGTAGATATGTTGGAGAGATCCACTGCGTTGGAGTTTCGTAGTTTGAAGATAGTCTTCAACTGGTACGGAATTCTATCCCTTATGATTTTATCTTGTTCTGAGCATATGTGATTTATGTGCATAACTGTATGTGTTGAATGTATATCATTTGTATTTCGGTCATTGTGAAATCGGAGCGATCTGAACACGCTCATGGAACTCTCGGTATAAGATCCTTCAAAAAGCGGGTAGAAGTGAATTTCATCTTGCACCTTATGTCCCCAGCTATCTATCCGGTCTTATCCCTGAAATGGGAGGCTTGTTAAGCCGATGCTGTTGCGTCAACCCTTACCTATGATAATCTAAGGATAATCCCGAATGAATAGGAGTTCATAGTTAGCTCCGGATTAAGGTCAAGTTACCTAGGTCAACTCTTTGAAATAGTCAGTCTTTAATAGTAAACAGCGTTATAAAGTAAGAGTGACTTATTTCTTGGTCCAGTCTTATACAAACTCTTTTCATAGGATGCCTCCACTCATATGTCTCTACATGAATGATTAAGGATCACATCGTTTGTACTAAATAAAAAGTGGACCGCATCCGATAGTGTTTTTGGAAATAAGGTACCCAACCTTATTCGTATACTATAGACCGTTTTGGCTATCTACTCGAACTTGATCAATTCTTATGTCTCCACAAGCCCAAGTACTCATGTAATAGCCATGGTTCTTAATTTATTGGATTTAGTTTTTATAAATGCAATTTACATATTCAATAATAGTTTTATTGAATAAACCTCAATAACATCTTTATTGCAAATAAAATATGTTTAATTTTATAAACTGCAAGTTTTAGGACATACAACCCAACAGAGGGATCGAACAAAAGGGCTCTCTCTCAACTAAGGATGAATGATGAGGGTTTTCAAATGTTGATGTTTGAGTTTTCAGGGTTTGAATGTTTTACATGTTTTATTATATATGAGTTTAATTGTTTTAAACCCTGAAGCTTTTAAGGAATTCGATGTTTATTTGATGTTAATTAAGTATGTTTTATGGTAGTCACTCACTGGGCTAGTAGCTTATTCTTTCCAATATTTTCTTTTTCTCAGGTAGCAGTCAAAACCCTAGAGGATAACTGTTTTACTAGTCTGCCACCCAAAGTGCAAGGGTTAAAGTGAAGTGAAACTTAGGTTGCTAAGTTATTTTGTTAACCGTTGCCCTTCACATATATATTAGGGACCTAGAATAATTTGGAATTTGGATCACAATCTGGATATGAGTTGTTTACTGTTTGTATGTATAAGTTGGCATCTGTTTAAACTGCCTTGAATGTTTTAGTTTGAAGAGATAAAAGTTTATAACTGCTTATCAGGCGCTTAAGATTTTGTTGAATAGGTTGAGACTTAAGGATGGGCAATTGATGTCATAAGAGGGTTGACATCATTTGTTTTCACGTCTTCTCCTAGGATAGAAATGGATTTTAGGAGGGGTGTAACAAGTCGGTATTAGAGCATAAGATTTTAGAATTAGACTCATACATTAGATTAGGACATGTAAATGATGTAATGTGTCCCCAATATTTGAATATTATCTTAGGAAGGATATCGAGAAGAAGTGGCAAACTGAGTAAGCAAATAGTGGATGGAGATCGTGACCCTACCAAGAATTTAGTAGTACAGGAGGCTACATCTGAGGGTGAGTCTAGTACCCTTCAAGATAGGATTGATCCTCACGTGTGACAAATACTGATTTATTTGGAAAGTTGAAAGGTGCAGATGAAGAACTGTGAAGTTCCGCAACAGAAGTGAGGATCGACCCAAATTTTATTTCCATAGCACAAAAATTTTACATAACAAAATTATGCAAAATTTCAGAAATTTATAGAATACAATTGAAGAGGGAATATGATTTAGGAAGAATGTGACTTTAACCTTGATGAACAATTTCTTCACGGATTCCCTCGAACCAGTCACGAACCTTCTTGGAAACACAATCTCCAAAAAAATGTAGCAAATAAAAAAAAATGTCACCACCACAAGAGTTATCTTTGTGTTCTCTATAAGACAAGAGAATACTCAAGAGTGTGTGGGCTCTGAGATTTTTAGGAGAGGGAGAGAGTTTATTTTTTAGAGAGAGGATTTTTTCTTTCTATGTATCCAGTAGGCGAGAAAAAAAGAGATCTACCTCCACTTTCATAAGAAACTGGAAAGAAAAAGATCATCCCCTAGTAACCCCCACTCCCGCATCTGATGAGAAAAAATTAAGGGAGAGAATTGTAACTTCCTTCCTTTAATTTTAAATTTTAAAATTAAATTAATGAATTTAATTTAATAAATAAATTTATATATGTGTGTGTGTATAACTAATTTATTTTATATATGCATAACTATACGTTATATCAAATATAATACATAACTTATAGTTTATATTGTATCAAATACAATATAACCTATGGTTTTATTTCTCTCATATTTGTATGGTATTTAATATAAATCGCATTTATACTAAATTTAATTATGTGAATCTCATTCATATAATCATTCATATAATTAATATTTGAATCATATTCAAATATTTATTTCCTCTCAATTAAACATTATATTATAATGTTTCAAATACATTAATATTAATTATATCATATATAATTAAGTTAAATTAATTATAACATATATAATTAATTCCCTCAATTAGTTTAAACAATTCAAATTAATTCAAAATTAATTCTCAATAATCCTAGTTGAGCTATGGAGGGGACCTTATGAACTTGTAAATTGAAGCTCCAATGGTACTTGAATAATTAATTGAACTTTTTTAATTAAATTACTCAACATCCATTAACTGTCGGTCACTCCACTAAAGACTGACAACTGCACTCTTTGCATTATAGATATATTTCTTTGTTCATTGGATATAACCAGTCAACAGTGCAATGACCCTTCACAAATTGCTCGTAAGTACAATTGGGTTGAAATTACTATTTTGCCCCTGTAGTTATATCTAACTCTTTAAGTACCACTTATCCCTTTAATGAAAAATAAGCCATAGTCCAATTATGACCAAACCCCTCTTGGGCCAAGAGAGGGTGTGGCGCCACATTGTTCAAGCCTCGAAATCACCCTTTAAGGGAGAAATTTCTCTACTTACCCAAACGTTAGGGAATGAGTGAATTTCGTCTTGTGTAGCTGTATTCCCAGCTCCTCAATCAGACGAATCCCTAAAATGATAGGCTTATTGAGTCGACGATCTGGCCACTCTCACCCATTACAAATCAAAGGACCCCCTTCATAAGCAGGAGTTCACAACTCACTCAGGATTCAGGTCATGTCATATGTGGTCATCCTAGTGAAATATAAGTCTCTACTATGAACAATGTTATATAATGAGGCTAGTCATTTCATGGTCTGGTCTTATACAAACCCCTTTGTATAGAATACTTCCACTCATATGTCTCCACATGAATGATCGAGATCAGATCATTTGTAGTATTTTACAATAATTGTAACATCTACAAGACGGGCCATACTCGTAGTGTCACCAGGATAAGGTACCCAATCTTATCCATCTACTATAGACCATTTAGGTTATCACTTAAACATGATCCACCTGTATGTCGCTACATACTTGTTTATGAAGAAAATCGAACATGAGAATTTCCATGAGCAGCGGAATGATCGTTCCAAATTCCATTCGTATTTGAACTTACACAATTACAATCAAGAAACGGAAACTAACTGGTCATGTAGAATACGAAATTACAACATGTTTTACATGATAATTAAGGGAAAGAATAAACATACCTTTGAAGACTCATCTTCAACCTCCTTTGATCACGAACGCTCGTTCAGTCTCCGAGACAGCAACTCACAAATGCTCGAACTCAACGATCGCAAAGATCAATAACAACGGAGAAACCACAATCGTGTAAATAATTGAGCAAGTGGGAGATGACAAAGATCTATCGTATAGATGATGCCCAATCGTTTAGAAAAAGCTCCGCAATCGTATAGCAAATGCTCTACGATCGTTTAGCTAATGGCCAGCTGAGTGAACTATCGTGTAGTGTCACTCCACGATCATTTAGCCTCTCTTCAGCTATCGTTTAGTGAATCCTATTCACTTAACAGTGATTTCGTGAGTTAATTCCGAAAATAGAAACTCTCAAATCTCAATCATACTAAATTTAGGAAAACATTTTTCCTTTTATCTCACGGTTACCATGTAACCACCAATAACCTCTCACTCAATTGGTTATTAGAGAAAAATATATAATTATCCAGTAATTAATATTATTATAAATATATATGATAACCAACTTACCATATTATATTTATAACCTATAATTTTAATATTTCATCTCANAAGGTCCAAAAAAGGGTTGAACTGGGCAAAAACGGGCTAAACCAATCATTCAAGACCCGAACCGACCGAATCAGTTCACTTAAACCGTCAGTCAGGTCATGTTCGTACATTCTGGGCTGGGATGAATAGCGTTGCAACACTTCATCCCAGCATTCTAATGCCACGATCTGTCTGAATAACAGCGTTGCAATGCTCTACAGGCAACGTTACAACGCTGCATTGCAGTAGCTTCAATTCCAAGTTTCTGCTACTGACCTTTCTTGCTTCTTTCTTCAATTACAGCCTAATTGCAACTCTATTGACTCTAACAAATTTACAAACACTTAATCACACATTAAGGCCCATAAACAAAGAGCCAATTACAACAATTAACACTTAATTGAAGATAAATCTGATGCCAAAACTGAAATTATCCATATCAACTCCCATTTTCATACAACCTATGAAAATCACCAACCAAACTAAAATTAACACGAATTTAGTGCTTAAATCATGCTTTGATACCAACTGATGGAGTTAGCATGCAATTAGCTTAAACAATTTGGATGTTAAGCACTCTAATTCTATCAATTTTAGCAACTAATAAAGCCTGTTCATAACTACAAGTAGGTTTCTGAAATTTACCTTTGTTGAACTCTTTAAATCTTCAAATTTCAGCTTGAATTTCCTCTCTAAATGCTTTAGACCACCACTTGATCTTCTCTGCTATCCTCTAGGACCTTAGATTGGAAGGTGGATTCCAACATGAGTAGGAATTTTAGGGAATTTTATGGAGAAAAGACTGGTTTTTCTAGTTTGAGTTGAAGAACACTTCCCTTTCCAAAAACAACAAAAATTCACTTTACATGCCCATGATTCTCGGCCATTTCAACTGGATTTATTCAACTTTATCATAGAAAGTAATTGCATGACCTCTTGACACCAAGTAGGTCAAAATTAAAGTGGAATTTAAGTGTTGAAAGTGGGATAAACCCACAAAACAAAATTTTCCATTTTATTTGAATTTAGAATAAAATTTTAAAATTGAAATCCAAATTTCAAAATTGATTTTTTAACTAAAAAATTAATTTGAAATCAAATTTCAAAATTTGGAAAAAAAAATTGTAAAATTAATTTTAACCAAAATTAATTTTTTATAAAACTAATTCTAAATAATTAATTAAACTATTTAATTTAATTTTAATTAATTTACTATCAAATATTAAATTAATTAAACATCAATTCCTAATACATAAATCTCTATTCATGTAATTAATATTTAAATCAAATTTAAATATTATCCAATTCTCCAATTTCGTTTATTCGATAAATAAACGTGTAATTTATATCGTATATTAATTACTTATTCCCTAATACAATTTTGAACGCTTCAAATTTACTCATCACTCTATTCTAAAGGTTCAATCCATTTATAAGCTAGTAGGGAAACCTAATGGACCTAACAGATCATCGGCTCTAACGATCTGAAATTAATTAGCTAAACTCTTTAAACCAATTAATCAACATTCGTAAACTATCGGTCACTCCACTAAAGCTTAGTAGTTGCACTTCCTCTCTACAGATATAATTTCTGTCCACCTTATTTAACCATAATCAGTAAATAGACCTCCACAGGTTGTTCGTAATAACGGCTAGGTCAAAAGTTGTTTTATCCTCGAGATTACATCTTGCTCCTTAAGTCCCACCGATGCTCTAATGAACAATTGGTTTGCCATCCAATCACCAAAACGAGTCCCTCTCAGGCCAATGAGAGGGTGAAACCCCTTGTTCAAGATTCAGAGTCAGTACTATAATGAACAACCTCTCTACTATCCCTAAAAGTGTTGGGGTTGATGCCCTACAGTCTCGGGTCTTGTAGTTTTGTAAATAGTAATATACGAACACTTATGTTGTTAAATATATGATATTTAACTTCACATCTTGTATTTTGCTCGGTTAAATGTTTTATTTGCTTTACGACAAACCAATAAACATAAAATCCCTGGTTATCTGTATGTGACTCAAGCATGTATGTGGTGACATACAAGTGGATCATGTCTTGAGTGATAACCAAAAATGGTCTGTAGTATATGGATAAAGAAGGAAAACCTTATCCTGGTAACGCTATGACGCGGCCCGCTTTTTTGGAATGGTCACAAGTGTTGTGACTTGTCACAGATGGTCCGATCCTGATCATTTCGTTGTTGGGGACATGCAAGCGAGGGTCAAGGCCATGGATCTCGAGATGGAGTCGATGTACTTCAACTCAGTATGAGATCTTGTAGAGGGAGTCGACTTGTGGCAAAGGGTTATACCCAAGTAGAGGGAGTCGACTATGAAGAGAGTTTCTCACCTGTTGCCATGTTAAAGTCGATCCACATCCTTCTGTCCATTGCAGTTTATTATAATTATGAGATCTAGCAAATGGAGACGTCAAACGGTCTTTCTAAAGGGCAATCTTGAGGAGACCATTTATATGGTGCAGCCTGAGGGATTCATAGCCCAAAAGGCAAGGCAAAAGGGTTTGCAAACTGAATCGGTCCATTTATGGACTGAAACAGGCGTCTCGATCTTGGAACATACGGTTTGATACTGCAATATCAAGTCATATGGCTTTGATCAAAATGTTAATGAACCTTGTGTCTAACAAGAAGATCATCAACGCTTCAGTAGTCTTCTTAGTGTTGTATGTAGAACGATATCCTATCTCATTGGGAATAATGTAGGTCACTAACTGTAGTTAAGAACTGGCTAGCGACCCAATTCCAAATGAAAGATTTGGGAGAGGCTCAGTTTGTTCTAGGTATCAGATCTTTCGGATCGTAAGAACAAAGTGCCTAGCACTGTCTCAGGCATCATACATTGACCAAGATGTTACTCAAGTACTCGATGCAGGACTCCAAAAGGGTCCTACTGCCATTCAGTCATGGAGTACTTTGTCTAAGGAAATGTATCCTAAAGATGCCTTAAGAGGTTAAGGAGATGAAACGAGTCCTATATGCGTCTGTTGTTGGCAGTTTTGATGTATGAAATACTCTGTACTCGTCCAGATATCTACTACGGTTGTGGATAGTCAGTAGGTATCAGTCTAACCTAGGCCAAGGTCACTAGACGACAGTGAAGAACATCCTCAAGTATCTTCGGAGAACGAGGACTATATGCTCATGTATGGTTCAAAGGGATTTGATCCTTACAGGATACATGGATTCTGACTTTCAAATTGATAAGGACTCTCGCAAGTCCATATTAGGGTCAGTCTTTACTCTTAATGGAGGATTTGTAGTGTGGCGGAGCACTAAGCAGGGGTGCATACGTCGATTCCACTATGGAGGTGGAGTACGTAGCGGCTTGTGAAGTTGTTAAGAAGGTCGTCTGGCTCAGGAAGTACTTGAGACGACCTGAAAGTTGTCTAGATAGGTCTAGCCCCATTACCCTCTATTGAGATAATAGTGGGAGTGGCAAACTCCAAGAAGCTAAGGAGTCATAGGCACGACAAACACATAGAGTGAAAGTATCATCTGATCTGCGAGATAGTGCATCGAGGGGACGTGATCATCACACAAATCGCTTCGGAGCATAATGTTGCTGAACCCGTTACGAAGGCTCTCACGCTACACGTGTTTGAGGGTCACCTACGAAGCAATGGGTCTACAGGATCGCCCGTGGTTGAACTAGGGAAAGTGGGAGATTTTCTAGTATTGGGCTTTATGCCCTAGTTTATTGTTTTTTGTACTAAAGTTTTTGTTACACCCCACTTTCGCTTTAGGACAAGTGGGAGATTTTTGGGGTTGATGCCCTAAAGTCTCGTGTTCTGTAGTTTGTAAATAGTATATTACGAATACTTGTGTTGTTAATATATGATATTTACTTCACATCTTATATTTTTCTCGGTTAAATGTTTTATTTGCTTTACGACAAACCAATAAACATAAAATCCCTGGTTATCTGTATGTGACTCAAGCACGTATGTGGTGACATACAAGTGATCATGTCTTGAGTGATAACCAAAATGGTCTGTAGTATATGGATAAAGGAGGGAAACCTTATCCTGGTAACGCTACGGACGCGGCCCGCATTTTTGGAATGGTCACAAGTGTTTGACTTGTCATAGATGGTCTAAATCCTGATCGTTTCATGGTTGGGACATGCAAGCGGGGGCGTCCTCTACAAAGAGTTTGTATAATACTTGACCACGAAGTGTTAAAATCTCGTTATATAACACCGTTCATGACAGAGACTTCACTCCACTAATGATACCATAGGTAACATGACCTTAATCCTGAGTGAGTTGGGAACTCCTACCATTGAGAGCGGTCCTTGATTTGTATGGGTGCGATTGGCCAGGTCGCCGATTCAAACTACCATTTTGAGGATTCGTTTGATTTGGGAGCTGGGAACTCAGCTACACAAGATGAAATTCATTCCTTCCCCAAGGTAGGGGTAAGTAGATAGATGGCTTCCTTAAGGGTTGATTCCAAGCTTGAACGATGCCACACACCTTCTCTTGGCCCGAGAGGTGTTTCACATATAGTTGGACTAAGTTGTATTGTTCATTAGAGGAATCAGTGGTACTTAAGGAATGAGATGTAACTACAGGGGAAAAATGGTAAATTGGCCCAACTGTACTTACGAGCATCTGTGAAGGGCATCGTACTCATGATTGGTTATATCCGATGGACAACAGAAATATATCTGTGGTAAGAAGAGTTTCAACTATTGGTCTTTAATGGAATCACTGACAGTTAACGGATGGTGTATCTCATGGCTAAAGAGTTTAGTTAGCTATTCACGTACCGTTGGAGCTTCAAGCCACAAGTCCATTAGGTCCCCTGTGTAGCTAAGATAAAGTCGAGAACCAGTGTTTGGGGTTAATTTGAAATGTTCAAATTGACAAGAGGAAGTTCAATTATATAATATAATTGGATTGGTTAATTATATATGATATAGTTGGCTAAATTATATGAGATACATTATTTTGGAGGAAATTAGATATAAATATGATTTATATCAAATAGAGGAAAATTTAATAGTAGATATGTGGTATCAAACTATAAGATATATATAAATATGATTATATTATTAATTAATTAATTGATTAATTATATGATAACTAACCAATTTTCCACGTTCGGACATGGGTAGTGGCCATCGTCGGTTATGGTAGCCGATGGGTTAAAAATGAAAAAGGGTTTTCATTTTGTATCGTGAATTCAATATTTCTTCGACTGCCCAAAAGAATTTGTGAAACGATCGCCCGAGAGCATATACGATAGTAGCTCTTCCGTCTAAACGATCATCTACCTCACAATTTCTCTAAACGATCATATACGATTTTCCTAAACGATCGTTCAGCCTTTTCATACACGATCATGTAGCTCCTCTATGCGATAAGTCATTTCTGTTATATGATAGCACTATATTATCTCTCACTTGCTTATCGTCTACATAACCGTTGTCCTCCGTCCTCTACCAAAACTCACCAAAGCCCACTCTTTAGGTTTTCACTCCGAGGATAACCAAGTTCATTAATGGTGGTGTCGTCCCCGCTTGTGGCGTTCGTGTTCGTGTTGATCGTGTTGTTGCAATCGACATTCCCGCCGGGTGTTAGTAGATATGTTGGAGAGATCCACTGCGTTGGAGTTTCGTAGTTGAAGATAGTCTTCAACTGGTACGGAATCTATCCTTAATGATTTATCTTGTTTCTGAGCATATGTGATTTATGTGCATAACTGTATGTGTTTGAATGTATATCATTTGTATTTCGTCATTGTGAAATCGGAGCGATCTGAACACGCTCATGGAACTCTCGGTATAAGATCTTCAAAAAGCGGGTAGAAGTGAATTCAATCTTGCACCTTATGTCCCCAGCTACTATCCGGTCTTATCCCTGAAATGGGAGGCTTTGTTAAGCCGATGCTGTTGCGTCAACCTTACCTATGATAATCTAAATAATCCGAATGAATAGGAGTTCATAAGTTAGCTCCGGATTAAGGTCAAGTTACCTAGGTCAACTCTTTGAAATAGTCAGTCTTTAATAGTAAACAGCGTTATAAAAGTAAGAGTGACTTATTTCTTGGTCCAGTCTTATACAAACTCTTTTCATAGGATGCCTCCACTCATATGTTCTCTAACATGAATGATTAAGGATCAACATCGTTTGTAACTAAAATAAAAAGTGGACCGCATCCGATAGTGTTTTGGAAATAAGGTACCCAACCTTATTCGTATACTATAGACCGTTTTGGCTATCTACTCGAACTTGATCATTCTTATGTTCCACAAGCCCAAGTACTCCATGTAATAGCCATGGTTCTTAATTTATTGGATTAGTTTTTATAAATGCAATTTACATATTCAATAATAGTTTTATTGAATAAACCTCTAATAACATCTTTTTGCAATAAAATATGTTTAATTTTATAAACTGCAAGTTTTTAGGACATACAACCAACAGAGGATCGAACAAAAGGGCTCTCCTCTCAACTAAGGATGATGATGAGGGTTTTCAAAATGTTGATGTTTGAGTTTTCAAGGGTTTGAATGTTTTACATGTTTTATTATATATGAGTTTATTGTTTTAAACCCTGAAGCTTTTAAGGAATTCGATGTTTATTTGATGTTAATTAAGTATGTTTTATGGTAGTCACTCACTGGGCTAGTAGCTTATTCTTCCAATATTTTCTTTTTCTCAGGTAGCAGTCAAACCCTAGAGGATAACTGTTTTACTAGTCTGCACCCACAAGTGCAGGGTTAAAGTGAAGTGAAACTTAGGTTTGCTAAGTTATTTTGTTAAACCGTTGCCTTCACATATATATTAGGGACCTAGAATAATTTGGAATTTGATCACAAATCTGGATATGAGTTGTTTACTGTTTGTATGTATAAGTTGGCATCTGTTTAAAACTGCCTTGAATGTTTTTAGTTTGAAGAGATAAAAGTTTATACCTGCTTATCAGGCGCTTAAGATTTTGTTGAAATAGGTTGAGACTTAAGGATGGGCAAATTGATGTCATAAGAGGGTTGACATATTTTGTTTTTCACGTCTTCTCCTAGGATAGAAATGGATTTTAGGAGGGTGTGTAACAAAGTCGGTATTAGAGCATAAGATTTTAGAATTAGACTCATACATTAGATAGGACATGTAATGAATGTAATGTGTCCCCAATATTTGAAATTTATCTTAGGAAGGATATCGAGAAGAAGTGGCAACTGAGTAAGCAAATAGTGGATGGAGATCGTGACCCTACCAAGAATTTATAGTACAGGAGGCTACATCTGAGGGGTGAGTCCTAGTACCCTTCAAGATAGGATTGATCCTCACGTGTGACAAATACTGATTTATTTTGGAAAGTTGAAAGTGCAGATGAAGAACTGTGAAGTTCCGCAACAGAAGTGAGGAATCGACCAATTTTTAATTTTCCATAGCACAAAAATTTTACATAACAAAATTATGCAAAATTTCAGAAATTTATAGAATACAATTGAAGAGGGAATATGATTTAGGAAGAATGTGACTTTAACCTTGATGAACAATTTCTTCACGGATTCCCTCGAACCAGTCACGAACCTTCTTGGAAACACAATCTCCAAAAAAATGTAGCAAATAAAAAAAAAATGTCACCACCACAAGAGTTATCTTTGTGTTCTCTATAAGACAAGAGAATACTCAAGAGTGTGTGGGCTCTGAGATTTTTAGGAGAGGGAGAAGAGTTTATTTTTAGAGAGAGGATTTTTTCTTTCTATGTATCCAGTAGGCGAGAAAAAAAGAGATCTACCTCCACTTTCATAAGAAACTGGAAAGAAAAAGATCATCCCCTAGTAACCCCCACTCCCGCATCTGATGAGAAAAAATTAAGGGAGAGAATTGTAACTTCCTTCCTTTAATTTTAAATTTTAAAATTAAATTAATGAATTTAATTTAATAAATAAATTTATATATGTGTGTGTGTATAACTAATTTATTTTATATATGCATAACTATACGTTATATCAAATATAATACATAACTTATAGTTTATATTGTATCAAATACAATATAACCTATGGTTTTATTTCTCTCATATTGTATGGTATTTAATATAAATCGCATTTATACTAAATTTAATTATGTGAATCTCATTCATATAATCATTCATATAATTAATATTTGAATCATATTCAAATATTTATTTCCTTCAATTAAACATTATATTATAATGTTTCAAATACATTAATATTAATTATATCATATATAATTAAGTTAAATTAATTATAACATATATAATTAATTCCCTCAATTAGTTTAAACAATTCAAATTAATTCAAAATTAATTCTCAATAATCCTAGTTGAGCTATGGAGGGGACCTTATGAACTTGTAAATTGAAGCTCCAATGGTACTTGAATAATTAATTGAACTTTTTTAATTAAATTACTCAACATCCATTAACTGTCGGTCACTCCACTAAAGACTGACAACTGCACTCTTTCCATTATAGATATATTTCTTTGTTCATTGGATATAACCAGTCAACAGTGCAATGACCCTTCACAAATTGCTCGTAAGTACAATTGGGTTGAAATTACTATTTTGCCCCTGTAGTTATATCTAACTCTTTAAGTACCACTTATCCTTAATGAAAAATAAGCCATAGTCCAATTATGACCAAACCCCTCTGGGCCAAGAGAGGGTGTGGCGCCACATTGTTCAAGCCTCGAAATCACCCTTTAAGGGAGAAATTTCTCTACTTACCCAAACGTTAGGGAATGAGTGAATTTCGTCTTGTGTAGCTGTATTCCCAGCTCCTCAATCAGACGAATCCCTAAAATGATAGGCTTATTGAGTCGACGATCTGGCCACTCTCACCCATTACAAATCAAAGGACCCCCTTCATAAGCAGGAGTTCACAACTCACTCAGGATTCAGGTCATGTCATATGTGGTCATCCTAGTGAAATATAAGTCTCTACTATGAACAATGTTATATAATGAGGCTAGTCATTTCATGGTCTGGTCTTATACAAACCCCTTTGTATAGAATACTTCCACTCATATGTCTCCACATGAATGATCGAGATCAGATCATTTGTAGTATTTTACAATAATTGTAAACATCTACAAGACGGGCCATACTCGTAGTGTCACCAGGATAAGGTACCCAATCTATCCATCTACTATAGACCATTTAGGTTATCACTTAAACATGATCCACCTGTATGTCGCTACATACTTGTTTATGAAGAAAATCGAACATGAGAATTTCCATGAGCAGCGGAATGATCGTTCCAAATTCCATTCGTATTTGAACTTACACAATTACAATCAAGAAACGGAAACTAACTGGTCATGTAGAATACGAAATTACAACATGTTTTACATGATAATTAAGGGAAAGAATAAACATACCTTTGAAGACTCATCTTCAACCTCCTTTGATCACGAACGCTCGTTCAGTCTCCGAGACAGCAACTCACAAATGCTCGAACACAGCGACCGCAACACAACATGATCAATCAGCAACCACCACACGAACACCGCGAACACAACGAACGGCCTCCGAAAACCTCGACTTAGTCGAGTTAAGTACGACGCCACCACAATGGCTACCTTGGTATTCTTCGTGTGAGAATCCAGAAGTGTGGGCTCTGTGTGGACTTGGTTAGAGGACGAGACCGGAGAAAGAACAATCGTGTAAATAATTGAGCAAGTGGGAGATGACAAAGATCTATCGTATAGATGATGCCCAATCGTTTTAGAAAAAGCTCCGCAATCGTATAGCAAATGCTCTACGATCGTTTAGCTAATGGCCAGCTGAGTGAACTATCGTGTAGTGTCACTCCACGATCATTTAGCCTCTCTTCAGCTATCGTTTAGTGAATCCTATTCACTTAACAGTGATTTCGTGAGTTAATTCCGAAAATAGAAACTCTCAATCTCAATCATACTAAATTTAGGAAAACATTTTTCCTTTTATCTCACGGTTACCATGTAACCACCAATAACCTCTCACTCAATTGGTTATTAGAGAAAAATATATAATTATCCAGTAATTAATATTATTATAAATATATATGATAACCAACTTACCATATTATATTTATAACCTATAATTTTAATATTTCATCTCATGAAACATATAAACCATAGTTCTTTTTCTATTTCATGGTACTTAATGTAAATCTCATTTACATTAATCCTCCACTTGATGTATCTCATACATCACACCGATCATATCATATATAATTAAATTTTCTCTTGTCAATTTGAACATTTCAAATCAACACCAAGAACTGATTCTCAACTTGAATCCATTGAGCTACTAAGGGGACCTTATGGACCTGTAGCTTGAAGCTCCAACGGTACGTGAATAACTAACTAGACTCTTTAATTAAGAGATCCACCATCCATTAACTGCTAAGCACTCTACTAAAGACCAATAGCTACACTCTCCTTACTACAGATATATTATGTGTCCATATCAACCAATCAACAGTGCGATAACCCTTCACAGATCGCTCGTAAGTACAACTGGGCCAATAATTGTTATGCCCTGTAGTTACATCTAACTTCTTAAGTACCACTGAACCCTCTAATGAACATAAGTCATAGTCCTACTATGACTAAGTCCTCTCTTTCAAAAGAAGTTGTGGCCACTATGTTAAAGACCCAGAATCAGCTTTAAGGGAGCAATCTACCTACTTACCCTTACTTCAGGGAAA
>NC_052359.1:22912500-22962601 GCF_009727055.1 Benincasa hispida | reverse complement strand
AGGGAATATGATTTAGGAAGAAATGTGACTTTAACCTTGATGAACAATTTCTTCACGGATTCCCTCGAACCAGTCACGAACCTTCTTGGAAACACAATCTCCAAAAAAATGTAGCAAATAAAAAAAAAAATGTCACCACCACAAGAGTTATCTTTGTGTTCTCTATAAGACAAGAGAATACTCAAGAGTGTGTGGGCTCTGAGATTTTTAGGAGAGGGAGAGAGAGTTATTTTTTTAGAGAGAGGATTTTTTCTTTCTATGTATCCAGTAGGCGAGAAAAAAAGAGATCTACCTCCACTTTCATAAGAAACTGGAAAGAAAAAGATCATCCCCTAGTAACCCCCACTCCCGCATCTGATGAGAAAAAATTAAGGGAGAGAATTGTAACTTCCTTCCTTTAATTTTAAATTTAAAATAAATTAATGAATTTAATTTAATAAATAAATTTATATATGTGTGTGTGTATAACTAATTTATTTTATATATGCATAACTATACGTTATATCAAATATAATACATAACTTATAGTTTATATTGTATCAAATACAATATAACCTATGGTTTTATTTCTCTCATATTTGTATGGTATTTAATATAAAATCGCATTTATACTAAATTTAATTATGTGAATCTCATTCATATAATCATTCATATAATTAATATTTGAATCATATTCAAATATTTATTTCCTCTCAATTAAACATTATATTATAATGTTTCAAATACATTAATATTAATTATATCATATATAATTAAGTTAAATTAATTATAACATATATAATTAATTCCCTCAATTAGTTTTAAACAATTCAAATTAATTCAAAATTAATTCTCAATAATCCTGTTGAGCTATGGAGGGGACCTTATGAACTTGTAAATTGAAGCTCCAATGGTACTTGAATAATTAATTGAACTTTTTTAATTAAATTACTCAACATCCATTAACTGTCGGTCACTCCACTAAAGACTGACAACTGCACTCTTTGCATTATAGATATATTTCTTTGTTCATTGGATATAAACCAGTCAACAGTGCAATGACCCTTCACAAATTGCTCGTAAGTACAATTGGGTTGAAATTACTATTTTGCCCCTGTAGTTATATCTAACTCTTTAAGTACCACTTATCCTTTAATGAAAAATAAGCCATAGTCCAATTATGACCAAACCCCTCTTGGGCCAAGAGAGGGTGTGGCGCCACATTGTTCAAGCCTCGAAATCACCCTTTAAGGGAGAAATTTCTCTACTTACCCAAACGTTAGGGAATGAGTGAATTTCGTCTTGTGTAGCTGTATTCCCAGCTCCTCAATCAGACGAATCCCTAAAATGATAGGCTTATTGAGTCGACGATCTGGCCACTCTCACCCATTACAAATCAAAGGACCCCCTTCATAAGCAGGAGTTCAACACTCACTCAGGATTCAGGTCATGTCATATGTGGTCATCCTAGTGAAATATAAGTCTCTACTATGAACAATGTTATATAATGAGGCTAGTCATTTCATGGTCTGGTCTTATACAAACCCCTTTGTATAGAATACTTCCACTCATATGTCTCCACATGAATGATCGAGATCAGATCATTTGTAGTATTTTACAATAATTGTAAACATCTACAAGACGGGCCATACTCGTAGTGTCACCAGGATAAGGTACCCAATCTTATCCATCTACTATAGACCATTTAGGTTATCACTTAAACATGATCCACCTGTATGTCGCTACATACTTGTTTATGAAGAAAATCGAACATGAGAATTTCCATGACAGCGGAATGATCGTTCCAAATTCCATTCGTATTTGAACTTACACAATTACAATCAAAGAAACGGAAACTAACTGGTCATGTAGAAATACGAAATTACAACATGTTTTACATGATAATTAAGGGAAAGAATAAACATACCTTTGAAGACTCATCTTCAACCTCCTTTGATCACGAAACGCTCGTTCAGTCTCCGAGACAGCAACTCACAAATGCTCGAACACAGCGACCGCAACACAACATGATCAATCAGCAACCACCACACGAACACCGCGAACACAACGAACGGCCTCCGAAAACCTCGACTTAGTCGAGTTAAGTACGACGCCACCACAATGGCTACCTTGGTATTCTTCGTGTGAGAATCCAGAAGTGTGGGCTCTGTGTGGACTTGGTTAGAGGACGAGACCGGAGAAAGAACAATCGTGTAAATAATTGAGCAAGTGGGAGATGACAAAGATCTATCGTATAGATGATGCCCAATCGTTTAGAAAAAGCTCCGCAATCGTATAGCAAATGCTCTACGATCGTTTAGCTAATGGCCAGCTGAGTGAACTATCGTGTAGTGTCACTCCACGATCATTTAGCCTCTCTTCAGCTATCGTTTAGTGAATCCTATTCACTTAACAGTGATTTCGTGAGTTAATTCCGAAAATAGAAACTCTCAAATCTCAATCATACTAAATTTAGGAAAACATTTTTCCTTTTATCTCACGGTTACCATGTAACCACCAATAACCTCTCACTCAATTGGTTATTAGAGAAAAATATATAATTATCCAGTAATTATATTATTATAAATATATATGATAACCAACTTACCATATTATATTTATAACCTATAATTTTAATATTTCATCTCATGAAACATATAAACCATAGTTCTTTTTCTATTTCATGGTACTTAATGTAAATCTCATTTACATTAATCCTCCACTTGATGTATCTCATACATCACACCGATCATATCATATATAATTAAATTTTCTCTTGTCAATTTGAACATTTCAAATCAACACCAAGAACTGATTCTCAACTTGAATCCATTGAGCTACTAAGGGGACCTTATGGACCTGTAGCTTGAAGCTCCAACGGTACGTGAATAACTAACTAGACTCTTTAATTAAGAGATCCACCATCCATTAACTGCTAAGCACTCTACTAAAGACCAATAGCTACACTCTCCTTACTACAGATATATTATGTGTCCATATCAACCAATCAACAGTGCGATAACCCTTCACAGATCGCTCGTAAGTACAACTGGGCCAATAATTGTTATGCCCCTGTAGTTACATCTAACTTCTTAAGTACCACTGAACCCTCTAATGAACATAAGTCATAGTCCTACTATGACTAAGTCCTCTCTTTCAAAGAGAAGTTGTGGCCACTATGTTAAAGACCCAGAATCAGCCTTTAAGGGAGCAATCTACCTACTTACCCTTACTTCAGGGAAGGAGTGAATTCTATCTTATGTAGTTGAGTTCCCAGCTCCCAAATCAGACAAATCCCTAAAAAGGTAGGCATGTTGAGTTGCCAATTTGGCCACTCTTACCCATACTAATCAAAGGACTGCCCTCAAAGGTAAGAGTTCCCAAAACACTCAGGATTGAGGTCATGACACCTATGGTCGTTTAGGTGAGATGTAAGTCTCAAGTATCAACGACGTTATATACAGAAACGAATCATCTCGTGGTCTGGTCTTATATAAACTCTTTGTATAAGACACTCCCGCTAGCATGTCTCCACATGAATGGTCAAGATCTACCATCTGTAGTAGTTCACAACACTTGCAAACCTCTACAAAGTGGACTGTATCCGTAGTGTCGACAGGATCAGGTATCGCTCCTTAATCCTTATACTACAGACCTTTTTAGGTTATCACTTAAGGCATGATCCACTTGTATATCTCATATACATGCTAAGTTTACATACAATTACCATGGAGCTTTGTTTATTGGATATGAATAAATGCTTAAATAAATTAACTCTTATTTTATTCATAACAATGTGTATAGATTATAAACTATGAGACTCTAGGAAAATTAGGACACTAATCCCAACAGTTTAAGCTACAAAAAATAACCTTGGATGTTAGTTTATTGGTTTGTGGGTTAATGCTACTAAATGTCGAATAAAACATCTCATATTTTATTAAACAAATAAAATGTTTGTACATTACAATTACAAACTAGAAGACTCACGAGATTTAGGGCATCAACCCCAACAATCTCTCACTTGTCCTAAAGCTAGTAAAGTGTACAATATAAAAGTCATACTAATAAAAATACACAAAAAACAATAAACTAGGGCATAAAATGTGACCAATACAAAATTGCCCACTTGCCCTAGACTAAATATGGCCCGCCGTTAAAAATATCCTCAAGTATCTACGGAGAACGAAGGACTACATGCTCGTGTATGGTTCTAAGGATCAGATTCTTACAGGATACACGGACCCTGATTTCAGACTGATAAGGATTCTAGAAAATCCACATTAGGATCAATGTTCACTCTTAATGAGGAGTAGTAGTCTTGAGGAGCACCAAGCAGGGGTGCATTGTTGACTCCACTACGGAGGATAAGTACATAGTGGCTTGTGAAACTGCTAAGGAAGCTGTGTGGCTCAGAAACTTTTTTACTGATCTGGAAGTGGTTCTAAACATGTCAAAGTCGATCAACCTTTATTGTGATAATAGTGGTGCTGTGACTTCTAGGCTCTCGGGAATTAGCCACAACACCACTATTATTACAATAAAGAGTGATGGACTTTGATATGTCTACAACCACTTCCAGATCAATTAGAAATTTCCTGAGCCACATAGCTTCCATAGTAACTTCACAAGCTACTACGTACTCAGCCTCCATAGTGGAGTTAGCAATGCACCCCTGCTTGGTGCTCTTCCAGACTATTACTTCTTCATTAAGAATGAACACTAATGTGGATATCCTAAAATTCTTATCAGTTTGGAAATTAGAGTTTGTGTATCCTGTAAGGATCAGACCTTTAGAACCATACACGAGCGTGTAGTTCCTCGTTCTCCATAGATACTTGAGGATGTTTTTAACGATGGTCTAATGAACGAATCCTAGAATAGACTGATATCTACTGACTATTCCCATGGCATAGCAGATTTCAAATCTAGTACATAACATCGCAGACATCAGGCTATCAACAACCAACGCATAGAGGATCCGTCTCATTTCCTTGACTTCTTGAGGTGTCTTAGGACATTGTTCCTTAGACAATATAACTCCTTGCTTGAAAGAAAGTAAACCTCTCTTGGAATTCTATATCGAAAACTTGACAAGCATCTTGTCAATGTACGATGCTTGAGACAAGGCTAGCATTTTGTTCTTTCAATCTCTAAAGATCTAAATGCCCAAAACAAATTGCGCCTCTCCCAAATCTTTCATTTGGAATTGGATCACTAGCCAATTTGTAATTTTAGTCAATAGACCAACATCATTCCCAATGAGTAGGATGTCGTCTACATGAAATACTAGAAAAGCTACTGAATTGTTGATGATTCTCTTGTAAACATAAGGTTCATCAACATTCTGATCAAAGCCATAAAATTTGATCACAATATCAAATCTTATATTCCAAGATCGAGAAGCTTGCTTCAATCCATAAATGGACCGATTAAGCTTGCAAACCTTTTGCTCTTGACTTTGGATTATGAATCCCTCAAGCTACTCCATATAAATGATATCCTCAAGATTGCCATTTAGAAAAGAAGTCTTAACGTCCATTTGCCAAATCTCATAATCATAATATGAGGCAATGAACGGGAGGATTCGGATAGACTTTAACATGACAACAGGTGAGAAAGTCTCCTCATAGTCGACTCCCTCAACTTGGGTATAACCCTTTGCCACAAGTCTAGCCTTGAAGATTTGCACATTCCCATCAACACCCAGTTTTCTCTTATAGATCCACTTGCAACCTATAGGTCTAACCCCATCAGGTTGATCTACAAGATCCCAAACCAAATTGAAGTACATAGGCTCCATTTCGAGATTCATAGCTTTGGTCCACTCATCTTTATCAACATCCTTCATTGCCTTCTTGTAAGACAATGGATCCTCAACATCTTCGTCAGCTACAATAGCCAGGGTTTTTGTTAAACCCATATAAAGAACAGGTAGGTTCGCAACCCTCCCACTACATCGAGGTTCCATCAACACTGAAGGTGGATTTGACCTACTAGATAATCCAACTTCAACAACTCTTGTTGAGGTATTTCTATTGAGAATTGATACATGGTCTCATAACAGATGAACATTTACATTGTATTTCTATTGAGAATTTATACAAAGTATAACAATTACACGGTACTTGAAAAAATGGTTAATCGACCATATCGAGGCAATTTGGGGATTAAAAAAAATGTCATATATACGGCATGCTTTTATCAAAATATTATTATTTCCGTTTTTTTGAGAAAAAAATCAAAAGGCATCCTAATTTTGCTATTTCCTCCCATTTTCCTTAGATCTATTTACCATCTATTTATTTAGGCTGTAGGTAGAAAATCCTAAAAATTATAGTTTGGGTCGGCCCAATATGTTTAGCCCAAGCTATATGAAACCCTAATCCGTCGTCGCTATATTCCTCATATTCATTTATCAATTTGTCGCTGCTCTCTCCATCGTCTTCGACTGCCTTCTGAGTTAGGTCATAAGCTAGCCATGTCTACCAGTGAACTCGCCTGCGCTTACGCCGCCCTGGCTCTTCACGACGACGGAATCGCAATCACTGTATGAAACATTCTCTTTTATTTATCTTTTTCTTTTCTGGTTGGTTGATGTGTGATTAATTTGCGTATTGGGTCTAGGCGGAAAAGATTGCAGCGGTAGTAGCAGCGGCGGGGCTCTGTGTGGAATCTTACTGGCCCAGCCTGTTTGCTAAATTAGCGGAGAAGAGGAATATTGGGGACCTTCTTCTGAATGTTGGCTGTGGAGGTGGCGCTGCTGCTCCTGTGGCTGTAGCTGCTCCTGCCGTTAGCGCTGCTGCCGCTCCTGCCGTCGAGGAAAAGAAGGTGTATACCCTTTTATCCAATATACTTCTCTGCATCTGCTAGCTCTAATTTTCCAATAACTCTCGCTTTTCAATAAGGATCTCTTTCAAATATACGCATATGACCCACATTCTGTATGTTGCTAATACTAATACCAGTTAGTTCTGACTACTGAATCAGTTAATTATGGACAACAAGTAAACTGTTTCTACTGTTTCCGTGCTTCTTCGATTTAGATTTTCGTAGTTAACCCATTAGGTGATTCATAATATCCCTTTGAACTTGGATTAGCAACATAGAAAATGTGGTTTAGGAATATGCATCTAAGAGATTCAATAGAAAGCTTAACATTGATGAGCGTAATTTCTACTTAATGGACACCTTAATTTTAATTGTCACCTTCATTGATTGACATGGTGGTGACTTAGAACCAATCTTATTGTTTCAATTTAGTTCCTTTGCCTCCGTTTTCCCTTTTCTGCGATTTGTTCATTTAAGCCTATTCTGCAGGAGGAGCCAAAGGAAGAGAGCGACGACGACATGGGATTCAGCTTATTCGATTAGGAGGCTCTTTAGTTGTAGGACTGTATTAGGAAACTATTGAGTGGGCAGGCCTAATCGTTCATTTGTCTCAAGATTTGTTTTTTTTTCATTCCTAGGCGTTTGTTTTCAGTTTTCTTTTGTCTTCAATATATGAGATGGTAAATGCATCTTTTCATACTTCTGTTTGATCACATTCCAGTGAGATTAAACTTTATGGGAGGGAATCTTTAGTTAAACCCTGTAACTGCTTTTTCTTGCTTTTTTATTTGATTTTTCGGGTTAGTTGATAGTAAAAGGAATGAACACACTTCACCCACATGCATTGATGAGCACTTTTTGGAATTACATTGCTTTCTTACAAGAGAATTTAGGTAAAAAAAAGATGGCTCTTTCTAGTTGATAGCATAAATATTTTACTTGTACTGCATATAGCCATACCATAAGAGTGAAGTCAAGTTTGATTTTGTTAATACCCTGCATGAACCAACTAGTTTCATTGTAACTTTTTGGAGCTAAGTTTGTTTCAATAACTTCAATAGGCTTGTCATTAGCAATATTATATTATTGCATGACAATACAGGGTCATTGTGCTTTCATTTTTATTCAATTCCCAAATTAATTTACAAATATTACTTTCCCTTACAAATTCAACGTAATTGTGTTTTAATTTAATTAATTAAGATGTCGTTTGGTAACCATTTTTTTAAAATTAAGTCTAGGGATACTATTTTCACTTTCAAATTTCAAATTTCTTTTTTTGTTATCCATTTTTCACCCATAATTTAAAAAACTAAAAGAATTGAGAACTAAAAAAAAGTAGCTTTCAAAATATCTGAACGATGTTCAAGTGTTATGTATCCTATGGTTTAATTTATTTTATCTTTATATGATTTCAATTGGCTTTATAAGATTCAGTGAACATTATTGTTGGGATGATTTTTTGAACATGATTTCGAATCCACTATGTTTTCTTTGATTTTCTCATTTGAAGTTAAGATTGTTCATGTTTAAAAAAAAATTGGCTATTTATGTATATTGGGGTATTGGACCATATGACATGTTTCAAGAAATTGTATTCAATGGTGCTGTAAATATTGGAACCCAAATAATCCTTATGTTTCGACAAGGTCAATATTGTTTGAGCAAAAAAAACAAGAGCCAAATTGTTTTCTCCAAGTGATTGCTTGGCCAACACAACTATGAATATTGTTAAATGGCTCATTGAATAGGGCTCAACAACCTTAAGTTTTGACTGCATTGGCTTAAGGAAACAGAAATTTGGATGGCACTTGAGGCGGGAAGCAAGCAAGGCAATTAAGAACATGTGGCGAATTCATTGTGTTGCGAGCTAATCACAAATATTATAAGCTCATTTAGAATCTCCGAGTAGTCGAGAGTATATGTTACAAAGAGTCAATATAAATGAGGGACAAGGAGTTATGAAGTTAATTGGGGTGAATTAATAGTATGTTTAACCTATGAAAGTAATATGATATCTAATTAAATATAATTTGAATATCCATCCCAATATCTTCATTTATATTGAAATTTTTTGTTAATCTATTATTACTTTTAATTTTTAAGTCACCTAAACTCTAAGAAGCTTTTCAATAAAATTTAAACGTTTATATTTAACAATAATATGCTTCCTAAAATAATATTTTCAATATTAACACCTTTAATTTTTTTTAAAAAAAGAACACTTCTTATGCCCTCTTGTATCATCCATATACTATGTTTCATTTCAAAACTATAATTCTGGAAAATTGGTATGGTTTTATACTATTAAAAAGGTGGAGCATACATTGATTTACCTCTAAATTGTGACTCAAGTACACAATTTATTGTTATGTACACTTTAAAATCATGTTTCTTACCTACAAATATTGTTATGACAAGTCAAATATTTCAGTTCTCATTGTTTGTAAATTATTTTGTTTAAAAACAGCCAAGAATCAGGCTAATTTTTGAGGAGCTAGATCCCATCGGATTACATTTGGGTTCTTTACCTAAATAGGAATCAATTATGAGCCTACCATTTTTTATCACATCCAATCATGTAATCAATTGATCTCAAGATTGATGGCATTTTTTCTCTCCATCTCAACAGTTTCCATGAATCCTCACTTTCTTCATTTTCAATCCCTATAACTCCTCCATCTTTCGTCTTTTCTGAACACCATCAATTCATGAAGTTTGAGCTTCTAATCTCGACTTCGAATTTCACTTTACTCGTGATTTCTTCCATCAATTCTTCTCTTATTCTCCAATCAAAACCAGACATGTTAGATACTTCTCACTTTGATTTAAAACTGCAAAACGAAATTATTTGTCTTTTTTAACTTCCAATCTCGAATCGAATTCCAATCGATCAATTCCTCTCTCGCTCTTTTCCGTTGTCGCCCATGCTTGATATCACTTTAACTCTTGCTCTATGTACAAAACCAGATACCCTAAGGTACTTTTGGCTCTAGTTTAAGATTACAAGGCAATATTGTTGTTATTTTTTTAAAAAACCGACCAGAATAATTGAAGTTTTTGTTTATTCTATATAAACAAAATCTTTAATTATATAAAATAATTAAATTGGAATAACATTTGTTCATTTCAATTTTATATGATAATGATTTTTTTTATCCTTTAATAATATAATTTAAAGAAATAAAAATATATAATTCGTAGTATAGAATATAAGAACCATAAATAATTAACTTGAAATACATATATTAAATATCAACGTATAAATAGTTAAAATTATATGTCTAATTTGTTCATTATGGTTAAGTTACATCATATCTAGTTTAAATTTACTAAACATTTGTTATGTTATTCTTTTTAATTTAAATTTATTAAATACTATATAATTTATATGATGCGTAAATCTCAAATCGGTAGGTTATTGGATCTGATTTCAATTTGTAAAGGGCTAGTTGCATAAATGACATTTAGGACCAAAATAATAGAATATGTAGCACAAGGATAAAAATAATTGCATATATAGAATTGGTAAAAGACTAAAAAAGCCCACGCCCAACCCACCATTTCATGCACTTCTTCCTGGTTTCTCAAATTGAAAGCTATCACTAATAGCTGCTATAATCGATAGCTTTCGATTTGACAAATGCGTTATCATTGATAATTATTATCATTGATAGCTTTCAATTAGAGAAATATGATATTAGTTGCTATCACTGATAGTTGCTAGTAGTGATAGCCTTCAATTTGAGAAATGTGGTATCTGTTGCTATCATTGATAGATGTTATTAATTGCTATCATTGATAGCTGCAAGCAATAATAGCTTTCAATTTGAGAAAAATCAGGAAAACAAAACCCTTAAATTGTCCCTTCCCTTCTCTTGCAATCTCTAATATTCGAGTCTCTCCCATTTAAACCTTAAAACTCATCTTCTCTGTCATGCACACGAAGTATGCAAAGGAGAAAAGGAAAAAAAAAAAAGTTTCAACTCCAATCCACGACCAGTTCAACGACCTCTCAATCATTCAGATCTATGACCTTTGTTTAGCATCCAACCCAGATGGCACCACCTCTGCTAGATCTAACACTCCATCGATCAGATTTGCGCTGCTTTGCCCCCCAACCCAGTCGTCGTCTGCAGTTTTCTCTCTATCCAGGTCTCTCCTGAAGGATGTGTGAACACCCGATACGGAAGCGAATCATATACCCAATTTTATTTTTACAAAAACATACAAACATTTAGAAGATGGAAACATGGAATATATTTAATTAAGCATGTTGTACATAAATTTAAGAGGAATTGAAGAGATTTGAGTCTACTTACCCTTGAAGACTAAATTATCTTCGCCAAATCCTCTCCGATCATGAACTTCTCGAATTCTTCCACGAACTCGAACACACCAAAATATAGCAGCACAATGAACCCAAAATCGGGTACCACCACAATGAAACCTCAGTATTCACGGAGGGTGAGAATTGATGAAAGTGTGTGGGTTTCGTTTTTACTTTTGGCAGGGAGAGAATTTTACTTAGAGTAAAATTTGCATAGCGTTTTGCTGAAAGAGAGATGTTCTGCATAACACACGCTGCAAAAGATGAAGAAGATAAAACCAACCCCCAACCTCTCTCATGTATCCAGGATTTAATGAAAGAAAAAAAAGGGGAAGAGTTATCCCATAATTCTCTCCCATTAATTCAAAAAAATTAAAACAAAAAACTAATTTTAATTTAGATTTAACCAATCAACAACCCATTGACTCTTCATAAATTGCTCGTAAGTACAGCTGCACCAGAATTACTGTTTCGTCCCAAGTTACATCTAACTCATTAAGTACCACCGATCCCTCTAATGAACAATAAGTTATAGTCCAACTATAACCAAACCCCTCTCAATCTAGGAGAAGGTATGGCGCCACATTGTTCAAGCCCCGAAATTGACCCTTAAGGGAAAAAATTTCTATTTACTCTTGTTGGGTTGTATGTCCTAAAACTCGCAATTTGTAATCTTTAAACATATTCTATTTGCAATAAAGTTGTTATTAAGATTTATTCAATAAAATTTTTATTGAACATGTAAATTGCACTTGTAAAGCTTAAATCCAATAAACTAATGAACCTCTGGCTATAGCATGAATACTTAAACTTTATGTAGAGACATAAAAGAGGATAAAATTTGAATATATAGTCAAAACAGTTTATAAGTATAAGGATAAGGTCGGGTACCTTATCCTGGAGATACTATGGATGCAGCCCGCTTTGTATTTGATACAAACGATGTGATCCCGAAATCGTTCATGTGGAGACATGCTAGTGGGGGCATCCTGCGCAAAAGATGTTTGTATAAGATTGGACCACGAAATAGTCACTTTTCTTTATAACACCATTTACTGTTAAAACTGACTATTTCAACTCGATGGCTTAAGATAACGCGGTCTAAATTCTGAGCTAACTATGAACTCTTATTTATTCGAGATTATCTTTTAATCTGCAATGGTGAGAGTGGCTCAAGATCGTCGTTCAATGAATCTCCCATTTTCAGGGTAAGACTGGGTAGATAGCTAGGGACATAGTTCTGCAAGATGGAACTCACTCCTACCCATGTTTAGGGATAGTAGATAGGGTATTCCCTTAAGTACTGACTCCTAGTCTTGAACAAGGGGACCCACTCTCTCTATGACTAAGAGGGACTCGATTTAATGTTAGGACCATAAATTAATTGTTCATTAGTGGATCAGTGGAGACTTAAGGAGCAAGATGTATTACAGGGGTAAAACGATAATTTTAACCTAGCTATGAATACGAACTACCTGTGAAGGATCGACTTACTGATCATGGTTAAATGAGATGGACAGAAATATATCTACAGTGAGAAGAAAGCAACTATTGCTTTAGTAGAGTGACCTGATAATTAACAAATGTTGGTTAATTCGATTAAAAGGGTTTAGCCAATTAATCTCGAATCTTTGGAGCTTATAATTTGTAGGTCCATTAGGTCCCTCTATTAGTTCATAAATGGAGTAAACCTTAAAATAGTGTAATAAGAGAATTTGAAACGTTCAAATTCGAATTACGAGAATTGTTAATTATATGCGATATAATTATACGTCTAATTATCAAATTAAACGAGATTGGAGAGTTGGAAAATATTTAAATATGATTTAAATATTAAAAACATGAATAGGGATTCATGTTAAGAATTAGTATTTAATTAATTTAATTTTTGATATTAAAATTAATTAATTAATTAAATTATTTAGAATTAATTTTATTTAAAATTAATTATTGGAATTAACTTTGTTTAAAATTAATTATATCTAAAAATTAATTATTAAATTAATTTCAGAATCAAATTTCATTTTTTAAAATTTGAAATATGTAATTTCAAATTAAATTGATTTTAATGTAAAATCAATTTTAAAATGAAAAATCTTTTCTTTATGGGGTTTTTCCCACTTTAAACACCTAAATTCCGCTCAAATTATCTAATTTGCATAATGTTGTTGAACAAAAAGGTATATTTTGCTAAGAATTCAGAGGCATGCAATAGAGAATTATTGAGGGAATGGGGTTTTCTCAATAATTCTAAACACCAAGTTCACAAAACTAAAAAATTCCCTGAAATTTTCTTCTCATTTTGGATTTCACCATCCAATCTAAGAGCTAAGAGAATAGTAGGGAAGATCTTGTGGTGGTCTTCAAGCCAAAAGAGTGGAGATTTAACTGGATTTGATGCTGATTTGGAGAAATCAACAAAGGTAAATTCTAAAACCCTTAGTTAGGTTTTTGACCTTGCATGCTTGTTAGCTCAAATTAGTGTAATTAGAGTGCTTAATGATCCTAATTACTTCCGCTTATTGAATTTCAACTCTATCAACTCTAACTATAGAGAATGAGTGAATTCCTTCTTGTGTAGTTGCTTCCCAACTCCCCAATAAAACGAATCCCTAAAATGGTAGAAATATTGAGTTGGCGAAACTGGCCACTCTCACCCATGCAGATCAAAGGACCACCTTTATAGACTCATTCAGAACTTATTTAGGATTCAGGTCAAATCACCTATGATTATCCTGATGAAATGTAAGTCTCTCCTAGCAATGGTGTTATATAAAGAGACTATTCATTATATAAAGCGATGGATCTCGAAATGAAGTCTATGTACTTCAATTCAGTATGGAATCTTGTAGATCAACCTGATGGGGTTAAACTTATAGGTTGCAAATGGATCTACAAGAAGAAATGGAGTGCTGATGGGAAGATACAAACCTTCAAGGCTAGATTAGTGGTAAAGGGTTATACTTACGTTGAGGGAGTCGACTATGAGAAGACTTTCTCACCTGTTGCCATGCTCAAATCTATTCGGATACTCCTGTCCATTACCTCATATTATGACTATGAGATTTGACAAATGGACATCAAGACCGCCTTTCTGAATGACAATCTCAAGGAGACCATTTACATGGTACAATTGGAGAGATTCATAACCCAAGGTCAAGAGCAAAAGGTTTGCAAGCTTAACGGTCTATTTATGGACTGAAATTTGGAACATAAGGTTCGATACTGCAATCAAATCTTCTGGCTTTGACCAAAACATTGATGAGCTTTGTGTTTGCAAGAAGATCATCAACAATTCAGTAGTTTTTTTAGTGTTGTATGTAAATGATATCCTATTCATTAGGAATGATGTAGGTTTATTGACTGAGGTTAAAAACTGGCTAGCGACGCAATTCCAAATGAAAATTTTGGGAGAGACTCAATTTGTTCTAGGTATTCAGATCTTTAGGAATCAAAAGAACAAAATGAGCTCCATCTCAAGCGTTGTATATTGACAAGATGCTTGTCAAATATTCGATGTAGAACTTGATGCTTGGTTTTATGATGTGAAAATGTGGATGATATGCATTGATGAAATTGCGTTGAGCACTCAAGTTTCCTTAGCGGAATCCAAGTGTAAACTCCACTGAGTTTCTTGATAAGTCTAGGGTCGAACTCAGGGACTTGTGAAAACAGGTTGCGATGGTAATTTTTATGAAAACTTTGCGATAACCAAATAAATAAATAGTTGTTGAGGTTGTTGTTTGCAGTAATGAAAATATAAATAAATGCGGCGGAGTTTGAAAAGAGTTGAATAAACGGAAAATGCGATGAGTATGCGGTGAATGGGTTAAGAAGGGTTTCGGCTAACACTTCCTAGGATGTGTTCATGCTTTGCGATCATGCAACATGCATACAATAGTAAACCATCTCTCGATGCAAATGCTACGGCTTCTAATGCCAGAACGCATGTGATATATGCAATAAGTCTATAGGACCTACATATAAGCCTCTATCTTATTTATGCGATGACAGAACGACACACACACAAATAAGGCGACCACATAATATCATTCTTATCTCTAGGATGCATGCGATGCAGGTTGACAAACAAAGCTTATCTCTAAGTTCTTATCTCTTGTTTATGCAGTTCTAATCTCCTCTTTCGAGTCTAGATTCTAACCTAGCTCTCTTGAGTCTTAGGTTCATTCTTCAGACTCTCTCTTGAGTAGCTCTAAAGGGGTATTTGGCACAACATAACACAAGATAATCGCAAGCAATGAACTTCCTAGGTTATGTTAGCTTAGTTCTTCTCAACCCATTCGACTAGTTTAGCTACTCATGCATACTAGGAGGGTGAACAGATGTAGAATAAGAGCTTCCATTCTATAAATGTAAAGATGAAGTATAAAACAACAATGCAAGAATAGAATAAAGAGCCTGGTAGCAATCTCTCGCTTCCTAGGCTTTTACACTGTCTTTCTACTCGTGTTCAAAAGATAATCTCGCTCTCGCGAGAGTCGGCTTGCTCTCTACTTCTACGCCTCAAGGTTCTCTCTTGATTTGCCCTGAGCGATCTTCAGCGTCACCACTCTTCTTTTGCTCCGCCTTAAAACGAAAGGAAAACTATGAACAAAGACGTGCGATCTAAACGTATGAATTTTCGAACCCCTTTTCTGAAGGTTGCCTTTGGTATTTATAGAACATCCAGGGTGAACGACAACTTCTCTCTCATGATTGCACAGATAGAACGACTTTAATTTCCTGACTGATGCGTCGAATATTTGTCACCAAAAAGCTGAATGTACTTGTTATCGTTAGTGGCTGTCAACTTAATTCGGATTCGATTGTCATCAGCTTTCTGTCTCATCACGATTAATTAGCCTTTCACCCAGATGTGCCCACCATGTTGCATCGACCAAGTTGCGGCAATCCTTCTTGAGAAAATGTTTGCGAACACGATCATTGAAAGCCTTGCGGTAATGCTGCACTCGATCAATGAATTTCTTATGATCGCAATTTTCGCCTTGCGTCAACTCAATATTCTGCATAAAAATACAGAAATCACTGTTCCTATGGATGAACGCATACGATCGCAATATTATGAAATTGATGCTTAATGGACGCAATTTTAACATGTTTTATCAATGCAAGCCAACATTGTTTAAGAACTTAGCACTATGATAAACGTGCATTTTTGCCCATTATCAGAACTCCAAGAGGGGCTTACTACCTTTCAGGCACGGAGTTACATTGTCTAAGGAACAGTGTCCTAAGACACCCTCAAAAGTTGAGGAAATGAGACAGATCCTCTATGCATCGGCTGTTGGCAGCCTGATGTATGCGATGTTATATACTAAACCAGACATCTGCTATGAAGTGGGGATAGTCCAATAGATATCAATCAAATCCAGGATTAGATACTGGACCGCTGTTAAGAACATCCTCAAGTATTTACGGAGAATAAGGAACTACATGTTCGTGTATGGTTCAAAGGATTTTATCCTTATAGGATACACGGACTCTGATTTTCATACTGATAAGGATTTCTAGAAGATCCACATCAGGATCAGTGTTAACTCTTAAACGGAGGAGCCGTAGTCTGGAGAAGCACTAACAAGGGTGCATCGCTGACTCACCATGGAGGCTGAGTATGTAGCGGCTTGTGAAGCTGTTAAAGAAGCTGTATGCCTCAGAAAGTTCTTCACTGATCTGGAAGTCGTTCCAGACATGTCGAAGCCCATCACACTTTAATTGTGATAATAGTGGTATTGTGGCTAATTCTCGAGAGCCTAGGAGTCACAAGCGCGAGAAACATAATGAGTGGAAGTATCATCTCATCCAAGAGATTGTGCATCAAGGAGACGTGATCGTCACGCAAATAGCTTCGGAGTACAACGTTGTTGATCCATTTACAAAGGCCCTCACGGCTAAGGTGTTTGAGGATCACCTGCAGAGTATGGGCCTATGGGACAGGCCACGTCTAAAATAGGGCAAGTCGGAGATTTTGTACTGACGCGTGTTTATACCCTAGTTGTTGGATTTTATGTCCTAAAACTCGTGGTATATAAACAATGGAGCTTATTCTGAAAATTCAATAAAGGTGTTATAGAATAGATCTATTGCTTGAATAGAAATCTAATAAACCTAAAAGTCCCTTGATATTGGATGAGTACTTGAAATTTATGTGGAGACATAAAGGTGGATCAGGTTCGAGTAAATAGTCAAAATTATCTATAATACATGGATAAAGTTGGGTACCTCATTCTGGTAACACTATTGGATACAACTTGCTTTGTAGTTGTTATAAGGAGTTGTAAAGTGATACAAACGAAGTGATCCTAATTCATTCATGTTGGACATGAGAAGTGGGGGTGGCCTTGTGCAAAAGAGTTTGTATAAGATCGTACCACGAAATGAGTCACTCTTACTTTATAACGATGTTTACTGTTTAAGCCTGACTATTTCAAAGCGATGACCTAGGTAACTTGATCTTAATCCTGAGCTAATTATGAACTCCTATTTATCTAGGATTGCCCTTAGATTTTCATAGGTGAGGGTTGGCTCAACAGCGCTGGCTTAATATGACTGCAATTTCAGGGGTAAAATCGGATAGATAGCTGGGGACATAGGGTGGAAGAGGGAATTCACTCCTACCCGCTTTAGGGATAGTAAAGAGGTTATTCCCTTAAGTGCTGATTTTAGGGCTTGAACAAGGGATCCCGCCCTCTTATTGAGAGAGACTCGATTTTGTGATTAGATCACCAAAAAATTGTTCATTAGGGGATCAGTGGGGACTTAAGAAACAAGAGGTAATTTTGGGGGTAAAAAAACAAAGATTTGACCCAATCATCATTACGAACAATCTGCGAAGGGTTAACTTACTAATCATGGTTATATCGAGTGGACATAATATATCTACAGTGAGGGGAATTCAATTATGGACTTTAGTGGAGTGACTCATTACTTAACGAATGGGGGTTAGATCGGTCTAATGAGTCTAGCCGATTAATCTCGGATCATTGGAGCTCATGATCTGTAGGTTCATGAGGGATCATGAGCTCCGCCTACTAGCTCATAAATGGATTAGCTTTAGAGTAGCGTGATAAGTTAGTTTGAAACATTCAAATTAGAATCAAACGGAATTGGAGAAAATATATTTAAATATGATTTAAATATATCAAGATGTTTGTGTAAAAATTAATTTAATACTGGATATTAAATTAATTAGAATTATTTAAATTGTTTAAATAATTATTTATTAATTTTATTAGAAAATTAATTTATGAAATTAATTTGTAAAATTAATAAATTTTGAATTTAGAAATAAAATATGATTTTAAAATCAAAAATAGATTTTAGAAATTGAAAAATTACACAAAATTGAAAACGGGTTTTTCATGTTCATCTTCAACTAGATTACAAGGAACCCACCACCTCTTCCTTTGGTTTACTCCAAGCATGAGCTGTATCCCATGCAGCACATCTCTTTGCATGATAGTCTGCAATATATTGAAGAGATTGGAGTGAAGAATGTATGATGAACCGATTGAATTTTTGCTGAAAAATTCGGATGAAAAAGGTGTTCTTCAATGGGTTGGTTCAGTGAGCTTTCTCCATATTCCCCTTGATTCTAGCTTATTTTGAGTCCCACAACTCAATCTAGAGCACAAAGAGGATAGTAGAGAAGATCTTGTGGTGGTCTACACAAGGATTTGGAGAATTTAGCAGCTGGAAATAGAGATTTCGAAGGTTCGGCCAAGGTATGTTCTTGAAACCCATTATACTCTGTTTTAGCATATTTCTTTTCAACCAAAATTAATGAATTAAAATTCTTATGGATCCTGTTCCCTTCCGCTGCATACCAGTGTTTATCCAACAATAGTTTATTATTTGTGTACTTTGTATTTTGACTATATTATATACCTCACTAGCTTTAGGTCAAGTGGGAGATTGTTGGGTTTGATACCCTAAATCTCGTAGGGTCCTATAGTTTGTAAATGTTATGTACAAACTCATTGTTTATATATTTTATTCCAATTTTTGTTGCATTAATCATAAACCAATAAACTAAGTTCCATGGTTATCTCGTAACTTAAACATGTATGTAGAGACATATGGATGGTGTTAGAGTAAGAAAACAAGCAGTGGAAATATCAAGGATCCATAAGCATTCAAATTCACTAATTTTGGCAGAAACTAAAGCTTGCTCATCTAAATAAGAGGATTTTAAGATCATACATTTGAAGAACTCTTCAAGAACTTGATCAATCAGCAGTAGTCTTCCCCAAAGATCACCGTGAACCACCTCAAGATCTTTCCCACTATCCTCTTGGAGCTTTAAACCGAGTTGTAGGAGTCAATAACATCTTGAAGCAATGAAAAACAAAGAAAAGCTCACAGCAGCACACTTCCGAAGAACCCTTCTTCCAACTGAAATTTTCTCTCAAAATTTCTGTGTATTGCATGCCTTCAATTCACTCCAATCTTCTTTATTTATTGCAGATGAACATGCAAAGAAGAGATATGCATGGCTTACAGCTCATGCTTGGAGCTTTAATGAAGAAGAGGAAGTGGGCTTTGTGGGAGCATAAAAAAGATGATATTGGAAAATCAAGTTTTTCCATTTTGTGCATGCAAATCGATTTTTCCAATTTTTCTTTAAAACCAAAATCTTGATTTCAAAATTCAATTTTGATTTTAATAACTGAAGAATCATTTTCTAAAATTAATTTCATAAATTAATTTAAAATATTAATTGATTTAATACCAAATATTAAATTAATTTTTGTACAATAATCATCTTCATATATTTAAATCATATTTAAATATATATTCACCTATTCTGTTTAATTTGAATGTTTCAAATTAATTTCTCAAGCTACTCTAAAGCTTAACCATTTACGAGCTAGTAGGGGGACCTCGCAGACCTACAGATCATGAGCTCCAACGATTCAAAATTAATCAGTTAAACTCATTAATTTGATCTAACCCCCATTCATTAACTAATGAGATACTCCACTATAGCCCATAGTTAAACTCCCCTCACTGTAGATATATTTTGTTCATTTTATAACCATAATCAGTAAGTCGATCCTTCACAAGTTATTCGTAATCACAGTTAGGTCAAAATTACCGTTTTACCCCTGTGAATACATCTTGTCCTTAAGTTCCTATTGACCCTTTAATGAACAATTTTGATTCATAATCTCTATGAATCAAATCCTTTCTCTATCATGAGAAGGCGGGACCTCGATTGTTCAAGACCTGGAATCAGTACTTAAGAGAACAACCTATCTGCTAATCCTAAATCGGGAAGGAGCAAATTCCATCTTGCAAGGCTATGTCCCTAGCTATTCATCTGGTCTTATCCCCAAAATGGGAAGCTTATTGAGCAGTGTTGTTGGACTACTCTCACCGTTTTCAGATCAAAGTATAATCCCGAACAAACAAGAATTCATAGCTAGCTTAGGATTAAAATCGAGTTAACCTAGATTATTTGATAAATAAAATAGTCAGTTTTAATAGTAAACTGTTGTAATAAAGAAAAGTGACTATTTTCGTGGTCCAGTCTATATGCAAACTCATTGCACAGGATGCCCCCACTCACATGCCTAACATGAACGATTTGTGGATCACATTGTTTGTAGCACTTTACAACTTCTTGTAACAACTATAGAGTGGGCTGCATCCAATAGTGTTACCAGAATAAGGTACCCAACTTTATTCATATACTATAAATTATTTTGACTATTTACTCGAACCTGATCCACCTTTATGTCTCCACATAAAGTTCAAGTACTCATCCAATAGTCAAGGGACTTTCAGGTTTATTGGATTTATATCAAGCAATACATCTATTCAATAACACCTTATTGAACTTTCAGAATAAGTTCCATTGTTTACATACCGCGAGTTTTAGGACATAAAACCCAACAAACTCCCACTAGGACTAAAACTCCAGTGGTAACTTATATATTCGATATATAAGACTGAGTTTCTGAGTTTTATAGAGAAATACAATAAACTAGGGCATCCCATACCCATCTTTTACCATTTGGTATCTCAATACTCGATATTTCTCCCACTTGCCCTAGGTTATCTAGTATTCCTAGTCCTACTAGGTAATTCTCAAACACTTTAGCCGAGAGAATTATTGTAAACATATTAGTATGCAATAGGCTTTTGAATAAACTATATGGGGATTACATCTTATTCTCAATAATGGCTAGGAAGCACATTTTCCTCCCACTACATTGAGGTACTCTCAACTCTTTGAGCAAGATGCATTTGACCAGTCTCAACAACTCTTTGTTAACAGTCAGATTTAGATATCTTTTAGACTTTCAATACTTTGATCTAGCTATTTAAATATATGAATATTTATAAATGGCTTTTAATAGTTTGATTCTTAATAGAAGTTGCTTGAACAAACATAATTTTTGAAAATGAACATTTCATTTATCACAAAAATATATACAATTTGTTCTTTATAAGATTTACAAAAGTAGTAACATCAAGCAACAATTTCTCCCATTGGATGAGCTGAGCAAATAGTCGCAAGGACTAGTTAGCCTGTTTACCTTTCTCTGCTCTTTTCACGGCAAAATACTGAAGGCAGTGTCTCCTCCAATGCCCTACTTTGTTGCAGTGGAAACATTTCCCTGCAGCGTTATCCTTGCCTTTCTTTCTAGTAGGCTTTTTCCTCCCTTTCCCTTTTCCCTTCTTCACAGGAATACTTTTACTCTTTGAAGAGGAGGCAACATCAGGCTTGGAGGACGTTCCTCTCTTCTCGACAATAGTAACATTTAATTCTGACTCTAGACCCTTTGTTCTCAACATTTTCTGGTAAGCCTGTAGCTCATTCAGTAGAGTAATCAAGTTGTACTAAATTTTATTCATCAATTCATTCGTACAAAATTGCAGAAAACTCTTCGGAAGAGTTTTTAGAATAAAACCAACTTGATTTCTCTTGTCCATGACAACATCATTTACTTCTGCCACATTAAAGTGGACCATTATGTCCAGGACATGTTCACGAACATTGGTCTCCTCTTTCATGTGACTATTGTAAATGTACTTGATGGCTTTATGCCCCAGGGTGAAGGACGATTGTCCAAACATCCCTGCAGAGATTCCATAATCTCTTTGGAAATACTTATATCCTCATGCTTCTTTGCCAACACATCAGATAAGTTGGCGAGGATATAAGCACGGGTTTTATCATTAGCTCTGACCCATCTATCATATACATCTCAGACATTTTGGTTTGTGTTAGAGCTAGGAATGGGAGGACAATCCTCAGTTAAGATAAACCACAAATCGTCTATCACAAGTATCATGTTCAAATTTGATTTCCAGTTCGCGTAGTTATCCCCCATGAGTTTATCCGATGCCAACACTTGTATTATTGAACTCGTCATTCTGAAATTTTAAATCCAATCAAGTTTTAGCAAATTTAAGAATGTACCCAAGATTATTCTTTTGCAATGATACTACAACAAGACATTCTTGTCTAAATACTATCTCCAAAATAACTTATATTCCAATAGTCATTTAGGTATCGCTTTTGGTCAGCAATTATTAACACTTAATAATTTTGTAAGTATAGACCCATCGTTTTCAGACGCCAGAGGTCACAAAGACCTAAGAAATCCTATCCATTTCTGGAGCTTGAGTTATTCCGAATCCTATGTTACAACCCTCCGTGGGGATAGCCGTCATTAAACGACTAGTAAAGGGCCGCTTAAAGCTAACCAGCAGGTGCAACATAGGAATCCCACGGTCCAAACTAACGGAAGAGGCTGTAGGATATGTTGACATCTTTCCTTCACCCACTTACTATGAACTACTTGCTCCGTTCACCTTGATATCGACACATGCATCCGCTTCCTGTAGGGAGGTCACTCCAAGGGTGACACAAAGCGTCATATGAATCTCATGGTGTGAACTATCTGGAGACGTGACAGTTGAAATCGTAAACTTAATTTCTGTTCGAACAACTTCCCCTTATTCCCCAGAGTCTAAATTTAAGCTAAAAAATACTTTCCATATGGAGGTCACTCCCAGGGTTACACGAAATACCGCTTAAATCCAGACTGTGAGCTCTTAGGGACGTGAGAGCTAAAAATAACATATCGTGTATGTTATTAATCTCCAGCTAAAGTTTTCTAATAACTCTATCATATAGAAGTTATTGACTACCACTGAAGTGTTCTAATTTTTGGGTAAATTTATACTTTTCTTTTCCAGCTAATAAAAACAACCATAAGTCTATGTGGTTTATCCAAGTATAACTCTTATAAATGGATTTAAACCTACAATGTCTAGGTGATAAATCCTTTTATTACCTCACATCGCTCACGAGTACTCATAAAATTGGTTATCAACGCTCAATAATTCGGCCATAATTCCCATGTAGGAAGTGTTCCGTAGACTATCAACTTAAATACCCCCAGCCTTCGATAGAATTATATACCGGTTGAGTTTGTAATCCTAGTTTTACAAGTTTAACGATCTATTTTAACTATTAAAACAAGTGGTTAACCTACATGAGCATGCAACTGTTCTCCGTTATGAATTTTAAATGTCTAACCCAATTTTATAACAGTTTATAAAACTTTAGACATGCTAAACATCCACAACATATAAACATTCAATATTTAATATAACCATTCTATTAAATTCAAGAAACCCTAAATTATAACAAATTATAACATACTTTCAATGCATGTTGCATGCTTCCTATGGTGGGATTTAAAATATAAATGGCATAATGTATGCACATACAAGATTTATTTAATTATAACATATATCCCAGGCAGTAAATCTCTTTGCATGATAACGCTACACGATTGTTTACCATTGATCAGGAGCTAAGCGATGTGTTGAATTGCTATGCGATAACACTAAGCGATCGTTTACCTCTATGCGGCAGCTAAGCAATGCGTTGAGATGCTAAATGATAGCATTAAGTGACCATTTACCTATGCGCGGCAGCTAGGCGATGTGTCGAGAGCTATGCAATAGCACTAAGCGATCACTTACCTTGGGAGCGCGCTAAACGATCAAGATGCAACACTAGACGTGTAGCTTAGCGATCGTGTAGTAAATTGTTCGTGCTAAACGATGGAGTTGCGCGATAGTGTTGGACACTAAGCGATCATGTAGTGTCCTTTGGCACTAGACAATGCCACTATACGATAAAAGGTAAACACTACACGATCGTGTAGCTTTGTTAAGCGATATACGATAGTTGCTAAACGATCAAGCAAACACTAAACGATCAAGCAAAACGCATGACGATTGTCGTCAATGCTAAACGATCAGCCTTAGCGAGATTTTGAGTGAGACCAAGAGCAGCCAGTTTGACCGATTCTCTTGAGGTCTGGTCTGGTTCAACTTCAAATTTTTTGTGGCTGGTCCAGTTTAGACAGTTCGGGTCCGGTTCAAGTGGTTTGGAGCGGAAATATTTGGAGGATTTAGCATCTGGAAATCAAGATTTCAATGGTTTTTCGAAGGTATGTTTTGAAACCCATTAAATTCTGTTTAAGCATGTTTTCGTTTCTGCCAAAATTAATCAATTAAAGTACTTATCGATCCTCGTCACTTCCGCTGCGTGCTAGTAACTGTCCAACAGATGGATTGTATTTTAAGTGATAACCTAAATGGTCTGTAGTAGATGGATAAGCCTAGATATCTTATCCTGGTGATACTACGAGTACGACCTGCTTTGTAGAAGTTACAATTGTTGTAAAGTGCTACAAGTGATCTGATCCTGATCATTCATGTGGAGACATGTGAGCGGAGATATTCTATACAAAGAAGTTTGCATAAGACCAGACCACGAATTGAGTAGTCTCATTATATAACATTGTTCTTAATAGAGACTTTCATTTCATCAGGATGACCATAGGTAACACGACCTGAATCCTGAGTGAGTTATGAACTCCTGCCTATGAGAGCGGTCCTTTGATTTGTATGGGTGCGAGTGGCCAGATTTCCGACTCAAACCTACCACTTTGGGGATTTGTTTGATTGAGGAGCTGGGAACTTAGCTACACAAGATGGAATTCACTCATTCCTCAAAGCATGGGTAAGTAGATAGATTGCTCCCTTAAGGGTTGATTTCGAGGCTTAAACAATGTGGTGCCACATACTTTCTCATGGCCCCAGAAGTGTTCACTCATGGTAGGACTATGATGTATTGTTCATTAGAGGAATCAGTAGTACTTAAGGAGTTAGATGTAACTACAGGGACAAAACGGTAAATTGGCCCAGTTGTACTTACGAGCAATCTGTGAAGGGTTATCGTACTGTTGATTGGTTATACCCAATGGACACAAAAATATATCTATAGTGTGAAGAGTACAACTTTCGGTCTTTAGCGGAGTGCCCGACAGTTAACGGATGGTGGATATCGTGATTAAAGAGTTTAGTCAGTTATTCACGTACCGTTGGAGCTTCATGCTACAGGTCCATAAGGTCCCCTTGGTAGCTCAATGGATTCAAGTTGAGAATCAGTTTTTAGGTTAGTTTGAAGTGTTCAAATTAACAAGAAGAAATTTGATTATATATGATATAATGAAATTGGCTCAATTATATGTGATATAATTGACCTATTAGATACATTAATTGGAGGAATGATATAAATATAATTTATATTAAATAAAGGAGAAAAGAACTATGGTTTAAATATTACATATGATGTGATATTAAAACTATAGGTTATAAATATAATATGATAAGTTAGTTATTATATTTATTTATAATAAAAATAATTATGATATAATTGTTTTAGTTGGTTATTTCTTTTCTCCATTAACCGTGCTAGTGGGAGGTTAATTTCAGTTTTTAATAACTGAAGAATAAAAATGAAAAGAGTTTTCATTTTTTGATCAATCGTTTCATTATCGCATTACTAATCGATCGAGCAAAAGAAAGCTATACGATAGCCCTTTCGAGAGACTAAACAATCGAGCGAGAGGTTTCCGAACAAGAGCGAGAGATTGTCAGACGATTGCTCACGAGAGTGAGAGTTTGCTAGACGATTACTAGACAATCGAGTACCCACTATCTATACGATAGACTAAACCTTTCTCCCACTTACTCGATCGTGTAGCTCGATCGTATACATCCTCATTCCCTCTACCAAATTTACACAGAGCCCACACCTCCTGGATTCTCACTCTGAGAATACCAAGNATACATCCTCATTCCCTCTACCAAATTTACACAGAGCCCACACCTCCTGGATTCTCACTCTGAGAATACCAAGGTTACCGAGTGGTAGTGTCAAAGGTTGCTGTTCAAGGATCCGACAGTTCATGATTGTGACGAGAACGAGAGTTTGCTAGACGATTGCTTCTCGTTTCTTTGCGTTCATGATTGTTGAGACTTTGCTGGGACGCCTGACCAGTGTAGAGCGAGGGAATACGTGAAGAAGAGTTCTTCAAAAGTATGTCTCTCGATTCCCTTTGTTTTAGTAAGATAACATGTTGTAATTTTCGCTATAATGCATAAATGTTCTTGTACGTTTGTGATTATGTTTATTCTTTCACAATGGACTTGGAAAGATCTTGCTTCCGCTGACTGATTCTCTTGAATAAGAGATCCTTCAAGGCGGTCCTTTGATTTGTATGGGTGAGAGTGGCCAGATCGCTGACTCAACATGCCTACCATTTTGGGGATTCATCTGATTGGGAGTTGGGAACACAGCTACACAAGACGAAATTCACTCATTCCCCAATGTTGGAGAAAGCAGATAAATTGCTCCTTTAAGGGCTGATTCTAGGGCTTGAATATTGTGGCGCCACACCCTCTCCTGGCCCGGGAGAGGTTAATCATAGTGGGACTATGATTTATTGTTCATTAGAGGAATTAGTGGTACTTAAGAAGTTAGATGTAACTACAGGGGCAAAACGGTAATTTGGCCCAATTGTACTTATGAGCAATTTGTGAAGGGTCGTCGTACTATGAATTAGTTATATCCAATGGACACAAAAATATATCTGTAATGCGAAGAGTGAAACTGTCGGTCTTTAGTGGAGTGCCCAACAGTTAATGGATGGTGAATAATTGAATTAAAGAGTTGAATTAATTATTCACGAACTGTTGGAGCTTCAAGCTACAGATCTATGAGGTCTCCTCGGTAGCTCATCAAATTTTATGAGAATAAAGTTTTGGATTAATTTGAATTGTTCAAATTAATTGAGGGAATTAATTATATATGATATAATTAAGTTTATGTAATTATATATGATATAATTACTATAATGTATTTGATACATTATAATATAAAGAATTTATGAGAGGAATTAAATGTTTGAATATGATTCAAATGTTAATTATATGAATTAGATCCATATAATTAAAATTTAATGTAAATGTGATTTATTTTAAATACCGTAAGAGAGAGAAAAGAAACTATATGTTATATGTTATATATGATATAACATATGATTGCATAATATATAATAAGTTGGTTACTATATATTTTTGTTATAATTTTAATTGTGAATTAAAATTATTTATTAATTATTTTATTATTAAATAATTTTCTACTTATTTGATTTTAAAGTAATTAAGGGGAGAGAGTTACAACTCTCTCCCTACCTCTTTCTCTCCACCACTCACGTAAGAAGTGGTGGAGGTCTCTCTTTGATATACTTGAAAAAAGAAAAAAGAAAAAAAAAAAGAGAACACAGAAAGAACGTTGCTCTTTGTAAAAGTTTTTTTTAGCTTTCCCAAGGTTGAACTCTCAAAATTCTTCCTTCTCCCTCAATCCCAAAATACTCTAGAGCCCACACCTCCCAGATTCTCACAAGAGAATACTGAGGGCTCATTCATGGTAGTGTTCGTAAACTTTTTGATTTATTCTTTCCAAGGCATGTTGTATGATTTATTTTTTCCAAATGCATATACTGTAAAAATTGTTTTCCTTTTTAAAAAACGATTGGGAATTGGGATGTTCCCGCTTCCGCTGCGGTCCCCTTCATAGGGGTTCTTTCAGTAACAACTATAAAGCGGGTCATGTTCGTAGTGTCACTAGGATAAGGTACCCAGCCTTATCCATCTACCATATAGCGTTTAGATTATCTCTTAAATATGATCCACCTGTATGTCTCCATATATATGTTTAAGATACAAAAGATAACCTTGGATCTTAGTTTATTTGTAACACCCCGCACATTTTTTTTAGTAATAATGTAATTTCAGTAACTTTATTATTTGGAATTTCAGTAATTGTTATTAGTTGGAGGGAATTTTTGAAATTTTGGACTTCAAGTATAAGTGCGGGAATTTAATTGTTGGCGTGAAATTATTCAATTTGAAATTTAATTTAAAAATTAATGGCAGGAATTAATTTTCTTTTGAAACGGAAAGGAATTTAATAGTATAAAGTGGAATAAGGAAAGGAATTAAATATAATTATACTTATTTCCTTTTTTAGTTATTATTATTATTATAAAACAAAATCTTTTTTCTTCTTCTTCCTCACGCCTCCCTACCCGAAACCCCCTCCCCCGTTTTTCCTATCCACGCGAAACTCTCCAGCCGGCACCACGTGCATCTAACCAAGCCGCCACTAGTCGCCAGTCGTCCATTCGTGGGTCGCTGTTCGCGTAGGTTGGTTTGATCGTCAGCAAGCAGCAATCGTCCAACGCCGCTCGCCCCTTCACGTGTCGATCTCACCCAGTTGGTCAGAGTTGCGCCCGTGCCACTGCCACCTCTAGCCGATCTCCTGCACCGTTCATCGCCGCGCTGCCTATCCTCTGTTGCATGGGTCTTCGTCGGACTCTTAGATTTGGGTAAGATCTATTTTTCTATTGGGTCAAGTTTCTTGAAGGATTTTTTTGGATACCCATTAAGTTGGAATGAAATTTAAATTAGTCGCATTATTTTGATTTTAGATTTGAGCATGGGAAATTACAGAAGCGACTGTCCAGTGGATTCGAGATTGTTTGGCAAGAGTTTTGGTAAGAGTTGTGGTCCTTGTTGTTGGTTGTGAGCACGCATTGATTACTGAATTAAATGTTGACTTAACCCTTGTATTTTTAAGGTTCCATGTCGTCGTCCATTGAGATTTAAAATCTATTAGAAGGAGATTTTGGAGTCGAAATCTTGGGAGTGGTTGTTGATCAAGTTTCTTTGGGTAAGTTTTTGGGTATTGTGGATTTGGGTATGAGGTTTCGCAGTTATTGTTGGACTGAAATTTAATGGTTGTATTCGTATGTTAGGGCTATTACTTCAAACCGCTATCATCATTTGGTTGTTTGATTTTATCTGTGAATTTTTTATTAAGGTAAGTAATCTTACTACTGGAACTGCCCACGGGCCAGGCATTAGATGTATGCTAGGATGATAAATGAATGTTATGGCAGAATGATAGCATGATAGCATGATAGTATAATATGATCAAAGTATGTTCTGGTACGAGATCTGAATTATTTATTTATGCACATAGACACTTGAATGCTAGTATGAAATGGTATGTGCTTCCATATGGTTGTATTTGATTTGATGATGTTGAGGTATACATGTATGTTGTAGAACCATGATGTTGAGGTATATATGTATATTGTAGAGCCATGATGTTGAGGTTTATATGTATGTCATAGATTTGTACAGTGATGATTATGATGTTGAGACTGTGCAAATGTCCTTACTGATTAGTTAGATGCCCATTAGATTTTGTGTTTCCTTCGGGATTCACCACTTTGTGTTTCCTTCGGGATTCACCAGTTTGTGTTTCCTTTGGGATTCACCAGTTTGTGTTTCCTTCGGGATTCACCAGTTTGTGTTTCCTTTGGGATTCACCAGTTTGTGCCTCCTTCGAGATTCACCAGAGGTAGTGGGTATACTTAACTACAGTAGGATAGAACTCAGTCTCCTTCTTGTTTCATGTGTATATGTGTCCCATGAGGACTAAAGCAGTGTATATGTTTCACCAGAGGTGGGTATCTTGAGGACATAAATGCCTAGCCTGACTCCAGTAGTGGGGTTACTTACTGAGTATTTATACTCATTCTATCTCATGTTGTTGTTTCAGGTAAGGGTAGAGATGCATCGGCGATGGACAAGCGGAATTCGTGATTGAGCCACTGGAACTATTTTTTACGCTTCTGCATCATGGAATTTAGAGTTTTTTTTTCATGTTTCTCTTAACTTTTAGTTTTGATGTTTAAAACTTACTTTTAAGAATCGTTTTTCAGACTTATTTACTAGCCTTTATGATTTATGGGTACCCTACTATTATTTTAATATTTGAATTTAATGAAAGTCTTTTGAACTTACCTTATTTAATTAGCATTTATTTCGCCATAACAGAGTGTCGTTTTGAGTTCCATGCATGCATGTATTTAGTAATGGCCTAACTTAAGTCCTAGGGGGTCGGGTCATTATAATTGTTATCAGAGCCCATGTTTTGGGTTATGTAGACTGATTTACTACGTAAGTCTAGATAGTTTCTATGGCCTAGTAACGGATCCCTCGTCATCGCCAGTTACGTTCTACTAATGAAAGTTTCAATGCATATATGAGAACAGTGATGTAGAGTTTTAAATGCATGATGTGTGTGAAAGACCCAAAAATAGCTAGTTAACGTATGAATTTATGACAGGACATGGCACCTAAACCTAGAATAAGAAAGATAGTTAGAGAAGAAATGCAAGTAGAGAGAGCTGAGAGTAGCCAGACTGTTCCGGCAGCTCCAAATCCGCCTGTGACTCAAATTGATGAAAAGGCTATGGAAGCTAGAATTGGTGAAGCTGTTGCATCATCTCTAATGGGAAAGCTGCAGGAACTGATTCGTAGCACGATGGCAGGATAGTCTGCCTAGACCCAGGCTCATGAGGAACCGATGCCACATGAGCAGTTACAACAGACCCGACCACAGGATAGAGACATGCAGGGCCTATCTCTTGAGGCTAAACATTTGAGGGATTTCCGTTAGTATGACCCTTGCCCTTTTGATGGATCGTTGGGGGACCCCAGCAAAGCAGAGATGTGGTTGTCATCTATTGAAATAATATTCCATTTTATGAGGTGCCTGGAAGAGCAAAAGCTTAAATGTGCAGTCTTCATGTTAACTGGTAACGAGGAAATCTGGTGGCATTCAGTAGAAAAGATGATTGATACTGGTGGTGAACTTGCAACCTGGGAGCAATTCAAGGAGCGCTTTTATGAGAAGTACTTTTCGGCCAACACCCGATACAATAAACAGACAAAATTCTTGAAGTTAAGGCAGGGAGTTATGTCGGTGGAGGAATACGAGTAAGAATTCAATAAGTTGTTTCGCTTTTCTCCTGAACTAGTAGCCACCTAGGCAACAAGGACAGAGAGATTCATCCAGGGCCTGAGGAGCGAACTACGAGGGATGGTGCATGCCTTGGATCTCAAGACGTATGTCGCGGCACTATAGGATGTCATGAGGATTGATGCTAACTCCCAGGTGGGAGAGGAATACAAGAGGTCGCTCGGGATTGGGACCTCCGCAGGTTAGAAAAGGAAGGCTGAACACAGGACTTCTGAGCATCAGCAGAAGAGCTAGAACACAGTGAATGCTCCACGTCAGTGGGGACAGCAGGGTTCCCAGGTTGTGACTCGCAAGAAGGATAGGCCGATATGTACCACTTGTGGTAAGTAACACTGAGGACGTTGTCTAGCCGGCTCTGGAATCTGTTTTTGATGTGGCCAGAAAGGGTATATGTCAGATAGATGCCTGAGGAGAAACGCGTCTGAACACAGGGGCCAGCCCGTAAGTTCGTTTCAGGGAGGCCCGAGTCATCAACAACATCAAGGTAGGGTGTTTTCTACCACTTGACGTGAGGCCGAGAAGTCAGGCACCGTGGTAACAGGTACACTTCCCATTTTGGGACACCATGCTTTAGTTTTATTTGACTCTGGTTCTTCGCATTCGTTTATATCTATTGTATTTGTGAGGCATGCCATGTTAGACTCAGAACCTTTGCCATTTTCATTGTCCATTTTCACTCCATCAAGAGAGATCATGTTAGCTACAAAAAAGATAAAAGCATGTTAGGTAGAGGTAGCCAATCGCGCACTTGATGTAACCTTGATAATTTTAGATATGCGCGATTTTGATATAATATTGGACATGGATTGGTTAGCTGCTAATCATGCCATCATAGATTGCTCCCATAAGGAGGTCATCTTTAACCCTCCTACAGGAGCCAGTTTTAAGTTTAAAGGGGTTGGGACCGTAGTCCTACCCAAAGTGATTTCCGCATTGAAGGCCAGTAGACTATTTGACCAAGGAGTCTGAGGCTTTATGACCAGTGTGGTGGACACTAGAGAGATTGAAGTCACCTTGACTTCGGAGCTAGTAGTGAGGGATTTTCCAGATGTTTTTCCAGAGGATCTTCCCGAACTGCCCTCGCAGCGAGAGATAGATTTTGCTATTGAGTTGGAGCCACGCACAACCCTTATTTCGAAGGCTCCATACAGGATGGCCCCGACAGAGTTGAAGGAATTGAAGGTCCAATTGCNTACAGGATGGCCCCGACAGAGTTGAAGGAATTGAAGGTCCAATTGCAAGAGTTCTTGGACAAGGGTTTCATACGCCCTAGCGTGTCACCATGGGGTGCACCTGTTTTGTTTGTGAAAAAGAAGGATGGATCGTTACGTCTGTGCATTATTATAGAGAGTTGAACAAGGTGACCGTCAAGAACAAGTATCCCCTTCCTAGGATTGATAATTTGTTTGACCAGTTGTAGGGAGCTACGGTATTCTCTAAGATTGATCTCCGGTTAGGATACCACCAGCTAAGAATAAAGGATAGTGACATACCCAAGACAGCTTTTCGTTTGAGGTATGGACATTATGAGTTCATAGTGATGTCGTTCAGTCTAACGAATGCACCAGCAGTGTTCATGGATTTGATGAATAGGGTGTTCAAGGAATTTCTAAACACTTTTGTGATTGTTTTTATTGATGACATCTTGGTTTATTCCAAGATAGAGGCCGAGCATGAGGAGCATTTGCGGAAAGTTTTGGAGACGTTGAGGCCAATAAGCTGTATGCTAAGTTTTCTAATGTGAATTTTGGTTGAAGTAAGTGTCCTTCCTAGGGCATGTAGTATCGAAGGAAGGTGTCTCTATGGATCCTGCAAAGGTTGAGGTAGTTACGAGTTGGGCTCGTCCAACCACAGTCAGTGAGGTACGCAGTTTCTTGGGGTTAGCAGGCTACTATAGACAATTTGTAAAGGACTTCTCTCTCATAGCCAGCCCATTGACTCAGTTGACCCGGAAAGGAGCAACATTTGTTTGGAATGAGGCTTGTGAAAACAGTTTCTAGGACCTCAAGCAGAGGCTAGTTTCAGCCTCGGTTCTTACAATACCGGATGGATCAGGTGGTTTTGTCATTTACAGTGATGCGTTCAAGAAGGGGTTGGGATGCGTATTGATGCAGCAGGGCAGAGTAGTTGCTTACGCTTCACGTCAGCTAAAGAAGCATGAATAGAATTATCCCACACACGACTTGGAGTTAGCAGCAGTGGTTTTTGCTTTCAAGATTTGGAGACATTACTTATATGGAGAGAAGATACAGATCTTCACTAACCACAAGAGTTTGAAGTACTTTTTCACTCAGAAAGAGTTAAACATGAGGCAAAGAAGGTGGTTGGAGCTGGTGAAGGATTATGACTGTGAAGTTTTGTACCACCCGGGAAAAGCAAATGTAGTGGCAGATGCTCTAAGCAGAAAGGTGGCCCATTCAGCAGCCCTCATTACCAGACAGACTCACTTGTGCAGGGAACTGGAGAGGGTAGAGATTGCAGTGGCTATGGGAAAGGTCACGACAAAGTTAGCACAGTTATCGGTGCGACCGAGTCTAAAACAGAAGATTATTGATGCGCAGCAAGACGACCCTTATCTGGAAGAGAGAGTTCTAGGGTGGAGTCAGGCCAGGATGGCGAATTCTCAGTTTCAGTGGAAGGTGGCCTCCTTTATCAAGGGCGTTTGTGCGTGCCAGTAGTTAGTGATATTAAAGATGAGTTGTTGTCAGAGGCTTATAGTTCCTTATTTTTTATTCACCCCGACAGCACCAAGATTTTTCGGACTTGAAACGTTACTACTGGTGGAATGATATGAAAAGAGAGGTTGCAGAGTTTGTCAGTAAGTGCTTGGTGTGCCAGCAGGTGAAAGCCCCAAGGCAGAAGCCAGCAGACTTGTTACAGCCATTGAGTGTACCAGAATGGAAGTGGGAGCATGTGTCTATGGACTTCATCATGGGGTTGCCTCGGACAGTCAAAGGTTTCACTGTGATATGAGTTGTGGTAGACAGACTTACAAAGTTAGCACATTTCATACCTGGGAAGTCCACCTTTTCAGTGAATAAGTGGGCACAGTTATACTTGAAAGAGGTGGTGAGGTTGCACGGAGTGACTGTGTCCATCGTGTCGGATAGAGACCCTCGTTTCACGTCCAACTTCTGGAAAAGTCTTCAGGCAACTTTGGGGACCCGGTTAGACTTCACAGCTTTCCACCCTCAGACTGATGGGCAGACAGAGAGATTGAATAAGATATTGGAAGACATGTTGTGTGCCTGTGCCATAGAGTTTTCAGGAATCTGGGATGCTCACTTGCATTTAATGGAGTTTGCTTATAATAACAGCTACCAGTCCACTATTAGGATGTCACCCTTTGAGGCCCTATATGGGAAGAGTTGCAGGTCCCCTGTGTGCTGGGATGTGGTAGGAGAGAGGAAATTGTTAGGACCTGAATTGGTGCAGACCACAAATGAGGTAATACAGAAGATCAGGGCTCGTATGCAAATAGCTTAGAGCAAACAGAAGAGCTATGCCGATGTAAGACGTAAGGACCTGGAATTTGAGACTGGTGTGAAAGTGTTCTTAAAAGTGGCACCCATGAAATGTATTATGAGGTCTGGCAAGAAGGGGAAATTGAGTCCGAGATTCATTGGACCTTTCGAGGTCTTGGAGCGAGTTGGCCCCGTAGCTTACCGATTGACATTGCCCCCAGCACTGCCTTCAGTTCATAATATCTTCCATGTTTCGATGCTAAGGAAGTATATAACAGACCCATCCCATGTAGTTGACTATGAGCCCTTACAGTTGAATGATAACTTGAGCTACAAGGAGAAGCCTATAGAGATCCTCGCCAGAGAGGTAAAAACATTATGCCGCCGGGAAATTGCTTTTGTGAAAGTCCTGTGGCAGAATCACCAGTTCAAGAAAGCTACTTGGGAGCGAGAGGATGAGATGAAGGCCCATTACCCGGAGCTTTTTCAAGAATGAACTTTTGAGGATGAAAGTTATTTGAGGAGGGAATAATGTAATACCCCACACATTTTTTTTAGTAATAATATAATTTCAGTAACTTTATTATTTGGAATTTCAGTAATTGTTATTAGTTGGAGGGCATTTTTGGAATTTTGGACTTCAAGTATAAGTGCGGGAATTTAATTGTTGGCGTAAAATTATTCAATTTGAAAATTAATGGCAGGAATTAATTTTCTTCTGAACGGAAAGGAATTTAATAGTATAAAGTGGAATAAGGAAAGGAATTAAATATAATTATACTTATTTTCTTTTTTAGATTTTTTTATTGTTATTATTATTATTATTTTTATAAAACAAAATCTTTTTTCTTCTTCTTCATCACGTTTCCCTACTCGAAACCCCCTCCCCCGTTTTTTCTCTCCACGCGAAACTCTCCAGCCGGCACCACGCGTGTCCGGCCAAGCCGCCACCAGTCGCCGGTCGTTCATTCGTGGGTCGCCGGTCGCGCAAGTCGGTTTAATCGTCAACAAACAGCGATCGTCCAGTGCCGCTCACCCCTCCGCGCGCTGATCTCACCCAGCTGGTTAGAGTCGCGTCCGTGTCACCGCCGCCTCCAGCCGATCTCCTCCACCATCCATCGCTACGCTGCCTATCCCCTGTTGCGTGGGTCTTCGTCGAACTCTTAGATTTGGGTAAGATCTATTTTTCTATTGGGTCGGGTTTCTTTAAGGATTTTTTTGGATGCCCATTAAGTTGGAATAAAAGTTAAATTAGTCGCATTATTTTGATTTTAGATTTGAGCTTGGGAAATTACAGAAGCGACTGTCCAGGGGATTCGAGATTGTTCGACAAGAGTTTTGGTAAGAGTTTAGGTCCTTGTTGTTGGTTGTGGGCACTCATTGATTACTGAATTAAATGTTGACTTAACCCTTGTATCTTTAAGGTTCCAAGTCGTCGTCCATTGGGATTTAAAATCTGTTAGAAGGAGATTTTGGAATTGAAATCTTGGGAGTGGTTGTTGATCAAGTTTCTTTGGGTAAACTTTTGGGTATTTTGGATTTGGGTCTGAGGTTTCACAGTTATTGTTGGACTGAAATTTAATGGTTGTATTCGTATGTTAGGGTCGTCACTTCAAACCACTGTCATCGTTTGGTTGTCTGATTTTATCTGTGGATTTTCGATTAAGGTAAGTAATCTTACTATTGGAACTGCCCACGAACCAGGCATTAGATGTATGCTAGCATGATAAATGAATGTTATGGTAGAATGATAGCATGATAGACTGATAGTATAATATGATCAAAGTATGTTCTGGTACGAGATCTGAATTATTTATTTATGCACATAAACACTTAAATGCTAGTATGAGATGGTATGTGCTTCCATATGGTTGTATTTGATCTGATAATGTTGAGGTATACATGTATGTTGTAGAACCATGATGTTAAGGTATATGTGTATGTTGTAGAGCCATGATGTTGAGGTTTATATGTATGTCATAGATTTGTACAGTGATGATTATGATGTTGAGACTGTGCAAATGTCCTTACTGATTAGTTAGATGCTCATTAGATTTTATGTTTCCTTCGGGATTCACCAGTTTGTGTTTCCTTCGGGATTCATCAGTTTGTGTTTCCTTCGGGATTCACCAGTTTGTGTTTCCNCATCAGTTTGTGTTTCCTTCGGGATTCACCAGTTTGTGTTTCCATCGGGATTCACCAGTTTGTATCTCCTTCGGGATTCACCAGAGGTAGTGGACATATTTAACTACAGTAGGATAGGACTCAGTCTCCTTCTTGTTTCATGTGTATATGTGTCCCATGAGGACTAGAGTAGTGTATATGTTTCACCAGAGGTGGGTATCTAGAGGATATAGATGCCTAACCTGACCTCAGTAGTGGGGTTACTTACTGAGTATTTTATACTCATTCTATCTCATGTTGTTGTTTCAGGTAAGGGTAGAGATGCACTGACGATGGATAAGCGGAATTCGTGATCGAGCCATTGGGACTAGTTTTTACGCTTCCGCATCATGAAATTTAGAGTTCTTTTCATGTTTCTCTTAACTTTTAGTTTTGATGTTTAAAACTTACTTTTAAGAATTGTTTTTCAGACTTATTTACTAGCCTTTATGATTTCTGGGTACCCTACTATTGTTTTAATATTTGAATTTAATGAAAGTCTTTTGAACTTACCTTATTTAATTAGCATTTATTTCGCCATAATAGAGTGTCGTTTTGAGTTCCATGCATGCATGTATTTAGTAATGGCCTAACTTTCTATGGGGTTGGGTCGTTACATTATTGGTTTTGTGGGTTAATGCTACTAAATATCAAATAAAATAAAATTTATTTTATTAGATAAATAAATTGATTATATAATACAATTACAAACTATAAAACCCATAAGATTTAATACATCAACCCCAACATCTCCACCCTGCCCGAGTAAGCCTACTACCGTTGTCTCCACCCCATACACACAGATGCACAAATTTTGTTCAGATCTACATTGATTTGCCACCTTACTCTACAGACCGTGCCACTCTGTACCGATGCCAGTCCCGTGTTGCTCATTCCATCGGTCCATGGAGTTCGTGCAGTAAAGAAGAAAATGGAAATGCGTGCACTACAAATGGGCATGCTTGAAATTTAAAAAAAAAATTATAAGTTGATCCGTCAACATTTGCCAGGTTTACAAATATTTTAAAGATGATATCCCTGATTGGGCTATCTTCTATAGTTTCCCATTTGTAAAGGCTTAGGCCCGAGAGATGGGCCGAATCCTTGGACTCTTGAGCCCAATTCCCTTTGCTTCTCATCAATGATCAACCCCAGGCATGGGCCGTAGTAGCCAAAGCGTGTCAGGGAAAGGAAACCAAGCAATTTGATTTTGTTGTACCGCCATTTTCATCTCTGCTCACTGCTCACTGCTCACTGCTCTGCTTCACAGTATACTCCTAATAGCCATAGCCATGGCCAGCAACGACCTTTTCTCTTCTTTGATTTCAGACATTAAGTCATACTCTGGCAAAGACCCTCTACTTCCATGGCTCCGGTATGCCCCTCAACAAATTTAACTCTCATCTCTCTGTTTCTTGTCTAACACCTTAATCCTTGCAGAGGGATTCGGAAAATGAAAGACTCATTGCCTTCTCACGTTTTGAACGACAAGCTTCCTCGATTCTTGCAGAAATGCACCGAGAAGTTCGAGTCCGATCGGCGTTATAGGGACGATTTGCGGTATCTTCGCGTTTGGTTGCAGTTGGTAACTTGTTTATCCATCTGGGTTGTTTCTATTTCTAATAATTTTCCTAGGATATTGCTTCGATTCTGTGAAATCTTGAGCTTGAAGTTAGAGAATGGGGAGTTTTCGTTGGGGCCTTAGTCTGATTGTGACTAATTAGTGTAGAAGGGGGAGTCAGAGGGTTGGACGTTTCATGGAATCTATCTATTTGGTCTTGAGAAGGTTTCTGATAATGTTGCATCAGGTTGCTGTATAGTTGGTTTTGAAAGGTATATTGTTGGTTGGTGCTTCATGATTTTCTGTGGAAGTTTGAAGTAGCTTTCGCGTATCAGTGTTTAGTGGAGGCCTTATTCATAGCTTCAGCATTCGTTTGCAAGCTCTCTAAGTCTTCCAGGAAAATATATTAGAAAAATTCTTAGTTCCTTAACTGTTTTATTTAGTTTCATGACTAATCTTTATATGGTTGTATTTGTTGTTTGTATTTTTTTTTCGCTCCCTTTGGGAGTTTGTATCTTTGACCTTTTATTCCTTTTCACTATATCAATGAGAATTTGTTTCTTGTTCAAGAAAAATTGGTGTAGTTAGTGTTTGATGTTTATAGCTTATAATGGTTGATTGGATTTAAATCTGATGATCAGATGGATTATGTGGCTGATCCAAGAGCACTACTGAAAACCATGGAAGAAAAACGGATTGGGACAAAGTTTTCTTTGTTCTACCAAGCATACGCCTTGTACTACGAGAAGCTTAAGAAGTTTGATGATGCTGATAAAATGTATCACTTAGGAGTGCAGAAGTAAGTTTTTTATATGGAAGTTCGAGTTCCTTCCCAAGTTTATACATGATTTTATTTTTTTATTATTATAATTAAAAAGAATGATTTCTCTATTCCCTTGGCCGCCCCCAAAATATTCCGTCACAGGCGCTGGACTGCTTTTTATGTAATGAACATTGAGAATCTTAGTTTGTATAACATAAAATGCTGGTTACTTTGCTTATTGGTACCGTTTTTTGTCTTGTTCTTCTTTTTCTGTGTGTGTGGCTTTATATTATAAATAATATATTTCGTTTGGTCATTTGTGCTATTGGCTCCTGTTCTGTGAACCAAGTTTAGCTTTGTTATATATGTACATTTAGTTCAGTGTCTGTGGAGAATTGATGATTTAGAGATGCATGTTTCAGAATAGTAAATGACTATATGTGGTTTTGCCAGATAAGTAGAGGCATTTGAGAATGCCGTCTGATCATATATTTTTTTTTTACATGAAATCTATCGATGTGAAATACTAAATATTTTGGCACTTGGTCTTTTTCAAAACATTGGGATAACAACTTATAATTCGATAATTATAGTATTTTGTTTTCATTATCCATTCCCATTACGATACTCTTACATGTCCCCAAAACTCAACGAGTTTCAAGGGAATTTAGATAGCCTTGGCTAAGGGTAATACTAGTTGATAATCTGGAGAGGAAATCCTCTGAAACAAGCTAGAGACTAACTCTGCTAAAGCAATGAAGCTTAACTGAGACAGGAGAATTCATTTGGGTATAGCTGTTCTCTTTGTTTTTATGCAGTAGTTTTTAACTTCCCAGTTTTCACTAGGATTTTAAATTTAGGCCACAAGTTTTCTTTTGATGGAATCAATCACTTTTTGTTTTAATGAGTTTTTATGGGTTGTGGAATGCCTATTTCAAGAACATATACGATATTTCTCATGTATTAATGGTCTATCTTTTGGCACAATTCTTAGAATTTCTCTCACGAGATTGCCCACAGTGTTATTTGAAGTAAATGCAGTCATGATTTGCTTGTCAAATTATCTTAGTTCCTAACTTTTTGCTTTAGGGGATGAGTTTATTTTATTTTGTGAATTCAAGCCACATCATTACATTTTTTTCATTCTCATGGCCCGAAGTGTGAATAGCACGGCCGCCTTCTACAGTTGTTGTAATTAACTTTCATATCCGCATGTATATCATTAAATCGTCTATAGAAGTAGCTGTTATTAGTGTTAAGAAGTTAAGATGAAAAAACATGTTTTGGTTGTTGTACAGGCTTGCTGAACCTATTGATGAATTACAAAGGTCATATGAGCAGTTTCTTCATCGCATGAAAAGACACAATTACAAAAGAGTCCAGGTGAGCCTTTCTTATGCATGTATTTCACTACTTGTCTCTCTGGTTGGAATACCTTTCTGACGAACAGCAGATATCCTGCAGCATCAGCATGGAAGAACTTCTAGGAGGCATCTGTCTGACAAAAGCACTTCTAATCAAGGTGATCCCGAAAAGAACAATAATGAGGTTCGAGACAAAGGAATTTTTGAGAATGGACCTATAGCTGTAACATTAACTGACAGTAGAAATGAGACTGAGAAGATGCCTCAAGATTCAGCAGGGAGGGAAACAGATGAATTCAGGATATTTAAGAGCGACGATATGGTTGTCAAATTTGTAGATACTGCTTTTTGTGGGAAATCTGTTGCAGAAGATGCTTGTCACCATGGTTTGGTGGAACCAACTGTCAATATGAAAGAGGCAATGAATGCAATAAACAGTATGTTTTCTGAACCAATAGAGATGCCTCCTATTGGTAGGAGATCACGTGGAAGCCATTCCAAGAAAGATTGCTACTTAAATGGTGGGTTTGAGGTGTTTGTTGATGAGAACCTTGATAGGAAAATTGAGTTAGAAAAGCAGAAAGGATGTACAATGCCACAGCATGGTAGTATAACCGAACCTCACCAGCTAGAACAACCGCCTTTGATGATTTTTGTGGACGATGAAGCAGGTGGTGAGATAGGCAACACAAGTTTTGAAAAGGATGGATCGAAATTGAGCGAATCACGAGATCTCGTAGGAGGTTCTACAGCATCTGCTTCATGTTCAAAAGCATTTGTGTTTCCTTGTGTGGACAATGTTGAAAATATTGATGATGATTCTGATGTACAGGATCCCATTGAAGCAAAGTTTAGAGAAGATACAATTGTGTGTAGGTTTGTTGGTAATGCAATTTCAAATGAGCCAGAGGTGGAAAACATTTGCCACCATGGTTTGGTAGAGCCAACAGTTAACCTGAAGGAAGCCATGGATGATATAAACAACATGTTTGGAAAGCCCATTGAATTTGTTAGGACTAGAAGATCCAAAAAGCATGAAAAGCCACCAGAAGTGCAAAATGATTTTGGTGGGTTCTCAATACTTCCTGATGATGAATTATTAGGGCCTGCACAGGCTAAGCCACCAGTAAAATCATCAAGAAAATCAAGTGACTGTGATTTGTTTGAGCCAACGGTATTTACTAAAGAAGCCATGGACGATATTAACAAAATGTTTGGAATGCCTCTTGATTTTTAGTTACCATGGGCTTTTGCATCTGCTTGGAATGTCAGCTTTTGATGGAGATGCGTTTCTGATGTGTAATGTAATTTTGAATATGTAGATTTATTTTTGGTAGATTTCTCATAACCTGTGTATTATAAAATCTTGAAGTTTGGAGTGGAGATTTATCTTGATTTGTGCTTTCACGTGGTCATAAATATTTGATGATGAATGAAGAAGGTTTTGGGGGCGACCACTGAGGTTTTCTTTAATGGGAACAAAAACAACATAACACTGACGTATCTTTTTAATACAATATCACACAAATCATTTAAAATACTCCAACGATAAAGATGGACTCAATGAAGTTTGATATTGTTCGTGGTGGATACCTATATCTATGTTAGGGGCACAATTTTATATGAAGTTTACAATTTAGTCTCATTTACTAATTAGAGACGTACGCGATGAATGTAAATTTTGATTGAGAGTTTATTTTACAAACTACCTAAATCTATGTATTTATTGTAAATGTAAAACTATATATTTTAGTTTCTAACTAATGAAAGAAAAAATAGGAAAATTTTACAGATAAAAAAAATGTCAAACTATTTATAGAAATAAAAAAAAAAAAAAAACATGGATAGATAATGATGAACTTTTTTCCAGTTTTTATCCTCTATCAAATGAGATCAAATTTTACTATTTTGTGTAAATATCCTTCAACAACTATTTCCACAATGGTAAGAAGGTGAAAAAGGAAAGCCAATTACTCTTTGGTTTGGCTATGTTATAATTGGCATACAAAAGGGGAGTTAAAAGGAAAGTCATCAGCCATGATTCTTTCCTTACTCTAATTATTGATAAGGACAACGATCCTTTGCTTTTGGTTTCACCCCAAAAGGCCTCATGCTCCACTTTACTCGAGCACACTGCCTATCCAATAAAGTTCAACCACGGATCACACCATGACTACTTCCAAAGCTCCACTATACATCTTTGTTCGCATGCCCTTGCCACCACTTCACTTCCTTGGCCGCTTGCCCCAAGACCTTCGCATGCTTGGCCAATGCCTTGCCCTACTGCGCACACCACCTAACCTCTTAAGTCCTTGTGTGCCGCATGCTCCTTGTTAACGCATGACACACTCTCAGCCAACATTTAGCTTTTGACATGTCCCTCATGCCCCCGCCTAGACAATTCTTTCATGTTATTGTTCGGCCAACCCACACCATGCATCCATCATGGACTTGCCGAGCACAACACCCATCGCTTGGTGTCTTGACTGTGTACTCCACACCAACACATGGTCTCTCTATGCATTCAACACTTAGCCAACAAGCTCGCCTAACCTCTAATGACAATGTCATCACCCACCAAGTCTCCTCAACGCCCCATGGCATGCCCCCAAGCTCATCACAATCTCATCCAACCTCTACAAGCCTTGATTGCCGCACATCCAACACCCCATGCACCCATGCCTCACAAGCTTCAATGCATGGTTAATCTTGGCTTCCACACTTAGCCAACTTTTTACTAACTAAGGTCCAACACAAGGTTACCCAAGACAACACCTATCAATCACTTAGAATTCCTCTTTTTACTTCCCCATTTCCCAATTTTAACTTATATTTAGACCCACTTAACATATTTATTATGTCATGTAAGGAAAGTAGGGTTCAAGTTCCACACGTAGACCCTGTGATCACTATTGGGGTTGATGTCCTAAATCTTGTAGGGTTTTGTAGTTTGTAAACATGTGTATGAACAAATATTTGTGATGTAATAATATGAGATATTTTCTTCACTATTGTCTATGAAATATGAGACATGTTAGTTGCATTAACCACAAAAAAATAAACTAAGATCCCTGGTTTTTGTTATAACTTAAGCATGTATGTATCTGTCTCTTATACACATCTAGATGTGTATAAGAGACAGTACCTTATCTTGGTGACACTATGGATACGACCCACTTTGTAGATGTTACAAGTGTTGTAAAGTGCTATAAATGGTTTGATCCTGATCATTCACATAGAGACATGCTAGCGGGGGTATCCTATATAAAGGAGTTTGCATAAGACCGGACCACAAAATGTTTGGTCTCGTTATATAACGCCGTTCATGACAGAGACTTTTATTTCACTGGATGACCATAGGTAATATGACCTTAATTCTGAGTGAGTTGGAAACTCTTACCTATGAGGGTGATCCTTTGATTCGCATGGGTGCAAGTGGCCATATCGCTGACTCAAACCTACCACTTTGGGGATTCGTCTGATTGGGGAGTTGGGAACTCAGCTACACAAGACACAATTCACTCCTTCCCCGAAGCAGGGGTAAGTAGATAGATTGCTCCCTTAAGGGCTGATTTTGAGGCTTGAACAATGTGGCGCCACACCTTCTCATGGCTCAAGAAGTGTTCACTCATAGTAGGACTATGATGTATTGTTCATTAAAGGAATCAATGGTACTTAAGGAGTTAGATGTAACTACAAGGGCAAAACGATAAAGTGGCCCAGCTGTACTTACGAGCGATTTGTGAAAGGCCATCGTACTATTGATTGGTTATATCCAATGGACACAAAAATATATCTGTAGTGCGAAGAGTGCAGCTGTCGATCTTTAGTAGAATGCCCAACAGTTAACAGATGGTGGATAGCGTGATTAAAGATTTTAGTCAATTATTCACGTATCGTAATTGTTGGTTGGTTATTATTTTCTCCTTTAACCGTGTTTGAGTGGGAAGTTACTATCAGCTTTAATAACTAATGAATAGAAGTGAAAAGATTTCATTTTTTTTTTCAGAATCGCATCACATAACGAGAGTGAAAGAAAGAGCTATATGATAGCATATGAGAGAGTGAACGACAATGTAAACCCCGAACTCTAAGTTTCCTATATAAGCATGTTTAGCCAAAGTAATTTTATATTAATTATTTGATAATTGAAGATCCATGGTTACTTACAGAGGTTATGAAGGAAGGGAAGGAAAAACAATTAATTGAAGGAACTCACTATTGGATTTTATGTCCTAAAACTCGTAGTTTGTAAATTAATAAACATATTATGTTTTATTTTTTGATAAAGTTGTTATTGAAATTGTAATCTTGAATCCAATAAACTAAGGTCCTGAGGCTATTTAATGTAGTTTGAACTTTATGTAGTGACATAAATGTAGATCAAGTTCAAATATATAGCCAAAATGGTCTATAGTATATGAATAAGGTTAGGCGCCTTATTCTGGGGACACTATGGAGGCGACCCTCTTTGTAGTTAGTACAAACGATGTGATCCTGAATCGTTCATATAGAGATATGTGAGTGGGGGCATCCTATGCAATGAGTTTGCATAAGATTGAACCATGAAATAGTCACTTTTTACGTTCTAAATGCCTTTTTATATATAAAACTGACTATTTCGTTAATTGATGACCTAGGTAACTTAATCTTAATCCTGAGCTAACTTTGAACTCCTCGCTCTTAATTATCCTTTCACCCAAATGCACCCACCATGTTGCGTTGACCAAGTTATGGCAATCCTTCTCGGGCGAATGTGTGCGAGCACGATCAACGTAAAGCCTTGTGGTGAAGTTGCGCTCGACCAATGAATTCCTATGATCACAATCTCTGCATTGCGTTAACACATATTCTATACAAAAATATAAAGATCAACTGTTTTAATGCGTTGGACGCATGCGACCACAATATTATAGAATTTATGCTTAATGGACGCAATTTAACATGTTTCATCAATGCAATCTAATCATTGTTTAAGAACTTAGCACTATGATAACGTGCATTTCTGCCCGTTATCAACTGTCCAACCCATTTCTTTAGCTGTGACACATGAAACACTAGATGGATCGACACTGATGTCTGAAGGTTCAACTTGTAAGCTACTGATCCCATTCTGTCCACCACCTGATGTGCTCCATAATACTTGGGAGATAATTCCACATTCTGCTTTTGCCAAACTGAAATTTGGCAATAGGCTCACAACTTCAGCCATACCCAATCACCAACTTCAAATCCAACATCACGTCGCTCTTTGTCAGCAAACTTCTTCATTTTCTCTTGAGCCAACCTCAAATGCTCCTTAAGCTCGCACAATGCAACATTTCTGTCTCGCATTTGTTGGCCAAAAGTCGCATTGGCCATAAAATCCTTCCCATAGTAAATCAACACTGGAGGTTGTCATCCATACACAATCTGAAAAGGGGAAAAGCCAGTAGAAGCATTATACGTAGCGTTATACCAATGTTTTGCCCAATGCCACCAGTTAATCCATTCTTTCAGTCCTCACTACAGAAGCACCTGCAATACATTTCCAAGCTGTGATTCACCACCTCTGTCTGATCATCCGACTGAGGATGAGAAACTGTACTGCGATGGAGTTTGGTACCCGACAGTCGAAATAACTCTTGCCAAAAATGACTCATAAACTTCTTGTCTTGATCCAAGAATGGATTTTGGCACCCCGTGCAGTTTAACTATTTCTCTACAAAATGTATCTACTACAATACTAGCATTTAATGGTTGTTTCAAAGGCAAGAAATGAGCATACTCCATAGATCGATATGCTTTCACAGTCGTTTCTTGTTTAATAGTTGAGAATCTTCCACAGATCGATCCATTTCTTAAAGATCGGAATCGAGCTAACATTCTTTTCTTCAAGTCTTCCCAATCTTCGAACAGCCTTCTGCCTACCTCCAACTGGTACCAGTCTAATGCGGTGCCATCGAAACTCACAACCGCCACCGTTCTCTTCTCAGATTTAGTCAACTTATGAACTTGAAAATAGCGGTCTACTCTATATAACCACGCGTCTGGATCGATTCCACTAAACACCAGCATTTTTACTTTCTTGAATTTACTTTGGTTGTAAATCGCATCTTCTTCGGCGGCTTTCACCGTACTATTTTCTTCGCACACAGTATAGGTATTCGATCTTTCTGCCTCTTCCGTCACCTTTTCCTTTCCCTTGGCCATTTCTGTAACATAAGAAACGAGCATTTGTTGATTTTCTCTGCATACAATCCCAAATTCTCAATTTCTTCGCTAAAGATGCCAAATTCTCCTCTATGGTTGGCAATTTCTTTATTTCGACTCTGAATTCAAAGATTTCTTATTCTAGTAACTCCAGTTTCTCTTCAAAATGTTTCTGAACCATGCTTGCCTAGGTGATTACTCTGATACCAATTTGTTAGGATACTGATTCTTGAAAGTCTTTATTATCGAAACGAGTTGGTACAATCTTCCGGAATAGCAACTAAACGATGAACAAACTCTTTATTAAAGATATGAGACAAACAAAGACTAGAAAATCACTTATCAAACTCTAAACGATCGTTTACAAAACTCTATACGATTGCTTACAATCTCTACACGATCGTTGAGTAATACTAGACGACACTTAACAAAACACCCCATGGTCGCTTATAAGATACTACACGATCGCATACCAACTACTACACGACCCGATTATATATGATCACCTACCAAATGCTACATGATCGCTTAGCTCTGCTACACGATCGCTTAATAGAAGTAGAAGATGAGTAGCACACTATGATGACTTCTCCATGACAGAGACTTCTGAACTCCCACTCTCGAGAATTGGAAGTCGTTCTTCACTCCTGATATTCAGACTTCACTATCCTCTCTTTCCGTTTCCTTCTTCTTTTAAACCTCCACTTCTCCCAACAGAATTGGAAGTCATTCTTAACTGATTCAACTACCTCTCCTCTATTCTTTCTTTCTTGAGATTGTAACATAATTGGAGGCCTATCATTAAGGTAAACTATCGTTGGAATTTGACTAAACGTTTGTGTAGAAAAGTTCTACACGATCGTGTAGCATTTACTAAACAATCATTTAGCTAATGCTAAACTATGGGGTAAAGGGTTTACTTTATCGTGTCGCTTTGGTTGCTCGATCACATGGACACTGGAGGTAAATGATCGTATAAAGCATTTGATACTCATTGTTTAATAAAAGGTGCGCACACTAAATGATCGTGTAGCTCAACATGCCTCATCGCATAGTCACTGACTACACGATCATGCAGTATGCGATACCTTACGCTTGCTCAGATATCGTTTAGACAATTATGCTTCACCGCATCATTGTCGTTTAGTCGATCGCTTAAGGCTTGCATTGCACCATGCGCACTGAATGATTGCGTGAACTCATGCTTCATCTCTTATACACATCTAGATGTGTATAAGAGACAGATGCGATACCTTACGCTTGCTCAGATATCGTTTAGACAATTATGCTTCACCGCATCATTGTCGTTTAGTCGATCGCTTAAGGCTTGCATTGCACCATGCGCACTGAATGATTGCGTGAACTCATGCTTCATCGCATAGTGAAAGGTACACGATCGTTGCACAATGATCGTTTATGCTCACACAACGCTGCTAAATAATTGAGTAAAGCGTTTACTCTCTCGTGTGGGTGATCACAAGGATTTGGTACATGATCAAGGAGACGCGTTTCTGTGGACGGTTCAAGACCCGATTCGCCTGTTTGAATCGGTGACTCATTGCTATTTGTAATAGTTAGCTTTTGTTTGTTTGTTTTTTTTCTTCTTGGGATTTGAGATTTGAGGCTAATTATCCCGGTTCATCAACTTTTACTTAATGTATATATGATATATGTTGTTTATATGCCATACTGTATGACATATAGATTTAAAACCCACCTTAGGTTATGCATTTTATTCATGCATCATATATTATAAGTGTTATAATATAGTTATTGGCATAATGAAATTACTCAAGGATCTCTTGACGAAGAGCATCCATGAGCGCGTTCGGATATTTCCAATTTCACCGTGACCAAAATACAACATATACATTCTAACATACAGTTATGCAAACAAACAGTAATTAATGGCATGATTTGAACACTAAAATACAAATGGAGAAAGTTCTCATACCAGTTGAAGACACTTTTCAAGCTTTGGAACTCAACGCAGCGGAAGACCTCTACGCGATTTCTATCGCCCAGCAAATACGTTGAATACAACAGCAGGATCAATCATGAACAAATGAACGCAGTGGGGACGACACCACCACAAAGGAGCCCTTGGTATTCTCGGAGTGAGAACCGTGTGGTCTTTGGTGAGTTTGGTAGAGGTAGGTGGAAGAAAAATCGTGTAGACGATAAGCAAGTGGGAGAGAAAAGAAAGCTATCGTATAGCTAAATGCTTATCGTTTAGAAGAAGCTACATGATCGTGTAGGTTTTACTAAACGATCATTTAGGAAAAGGTAGACGACCGTTCAGAAAACACGACACACTATACGATCGTTTAGGAACTAGTGTACGATCGTTTAAGCGCGAGGTGTGCAATCGTTTAGGCGTTGAGCAACTATCGTATAGGCTCTCGACTTATGCGATCGTTTACGTTTCCATACCGACGTCGAAATTTCCGAACTTTTTTTTGAACTTTTGCAAAATGAAACAAAATTTCATTTTATTCTTCGGTTACAATAACCGACACGGCTGCTCCCATTAACGCACGTCCGAGAGAAATTTTAGGCCCATTGTCATATAATTAACCAATTAAATAATTAATAAATATAATCATATTATATTCTTACCCTACAGTTTGATATCACATATCTACTATAGTAATTTATCCTCTACTTGATATAAATCATATTTATATCTAATTTCCTCCAAAATAATGTATCTCATACATTTAGCCAATTATATCATATATAATTAACAATTCCAATTATATCATATAGAATCGAACTTTCTCTTGTCAATTTGAACATTTCAAATTAACCTAAATACTGATTCTTGACTTTATCCAAGCTACTCAGGGAACCTAATGGACCTGTGGCTTGAAGCTCCAACTGTACGTGAATAGTTGACTAAACTCTTTAGCCACGAGATCCATTATCCGTTAACTATTAGGCATTCCACTAAAGACTAACAATTGAACTCTTCTTACCACAAATATATTTCTGTGTCCATCGGATATAACCAATCATGAGTACGATGACCCTTCACAGATGCTCGTAAGTACAGCTATGCCAATTTACCGTTTTGCCTTTGTAGTTACATCTCACTCCTTAAGTACCACTGATTCCTCTAATGAACAATACAACATAGTCCAACTATGTGTGAACAC
>NC_052359.1:22888973-22909090 GCF_009727055.1 Benincasa hispida | reverse complement strand
CATCGCGTACGTCAAATTGCCAACGAAAGACGCATATGGGACCCGTCTCATCTCCTCAACCTCTTGAGGCGTCTTAGGACACATGTCCTTAGACAAAGTGACTCCATGCCTGAACGGCAGTAGGCTCCTCTTGGAGTCTTGCATCGAGTACTTGAGCAACATCTTGTCAATGTACGATGCCTGAGACAGTGCTAGCATTTTGTTCTTACGATCCCGAAAGATCTGTATACCCAAAACAAACTGAGCCTCTCCCAAATCTTTCATTTGGAATTGGGACACTAGCCAGTTCTTAACTGAAGTCAGTAGACCTACATCATTCCCAATGAGTAGTATATCGTCTACGTACAACACTAAGAAGACTAATGAAGCGTTGATGATCTTCTTGTAGACACAAAGTTCATCAACGTTTTGGTCAAAGCCATACAACTTGATCGCAGTATCAAACCGTATGTTCCAAGATTGAGATGCCTGTTTCAATCCATTAATAGGCCGATTCAGTTTGCAAACCTTTTGCTCTTGACCTTGGTCTATGAATCCCTCGGGTTGCACCATATAAATGGTCTCTTCAAGATTGCCATTCAAAAAGGTCGTCTTGACGTCCATTTGCCAGATCTCATAATTATAATAAGCTGTAATAGACAGAAGGATGCAGATCGACTTTAACATGGCAACAGGCGAGAAAGTCTCCTCACAGTCGACTCCCTCTACCTAGGTATAACCTTTTGCCACAAGTAGAGCCTTGAAGGTATGTACCTTCCCATCAACACCCCTTTTGCGCTTGTAGATCCATTTACAACCTATAGGTCTTTTCCCATCAAGCTGATCTACAAGATCCCATACTGAGTTGAAGTACATTGACTTCATCTCGAGATCCATGGCCTTGACCCATTCATGCCGGTCAACATCCTCTATTGCCTTCTTATAAGGCAACAAATTCTCAACGTCACCATCTGCTACCATAGCAAGGATTTTCGTGAAACCCAGATAGTGAACAGGCAGGTTCGCAACCCTCCCACTACATCGAGGTTCCCTCAACTCTTGAGATGGAACCGACCTACTAGATGAACTCCCATCAACAACTCTTGTTGATGTAGCAGGCTCTTCAATAACTTTTGTTGAAGTTTCAGTAGTTTCATTGGAAAGCTCACGCAACACGACTTTACTTTGTGGACTGTGCTCCTGATGACGGGATAAATGCACGTCATCTTAGGCCTTTTATTTAGAATTATGAGGGTTGTTAAGTAGAATATGCGGCGAATATGTTTGGAATTCATGAGCGCATCATTCATCATTTAGGCATACTTGAGAGAGTAGTCTAAAAACCAATTCTAAGACTCGAGAGAGCGGATTGGAACGCATAAGCAAGAATAGGGAACTTAGAGATAAGCTCTGTTTGCTATTACACAGTGTATGCACCCTATAAAGAGGATATTGCATGCGTCCACGAAGTAGGATACAGTGGTATGCGATCATCTTGTTTATGTGTGGAAGCACATGAGCAGAAGTAGAGACTTAGAAATAAGGCCTCTAGACACGTCGCATATACATCGCATGCGTCCTAGAATTAGGCTCAATGTGTGTAACATGATCACATAGCTTGCGTTGGCTGAGGTTTCCCTTGCAGTCAAGCCTAGGGTTACGATGAAGACATCCTCACATTTTATCTATTTTCCATGCATTTTACTACGTGTCAACAGTTGTCATGTCTCTACCTCTCATTCATACTTCCAATGCTTTATCTGTTAGTTAGGAGTAGGAGTAGTTATTAGCTTATACTCTCCATCATTCTTTTATTCATCCGCTGCAAACACATCACCGCATAGCATTTAGTTACAAGTCTNTTCTTTTATTCATCCGCTGCAAACACATCACCGCATAGCATTTAGTTACAAGTCTCTGAGTTCGACCTCGGATCACCCGAGAAACTTGCGTTCGCGTTATACTTGGCGTGAGTGTAGCGATAAAAATTACTTCCTTCTTTATGCATGCACTGTGATGATAGATAATGTGCTACAAGCTCATGTCCCCGACAACGACGCCAAAAACTTGATGACATAAAATTTAATCTCTTTATCTAACTTTAATGTTGCTCTAATCGCGCTCAAGTGCTTTGCGATAAAGAGAATTTCTATGCGATACTACGTCTAAGTATATGTGTTGTTAATGATATGTTCGTAGTATGCGATGTAGTAGTGCTTATGTAAGACCCTAATCATAAATCTAGATGATAGTAGGTTATTAAGAGGAGGAAAAGTTCTAAGTGGTTGAATGGGCTGCTTAGTAGTAACTAATAAAAATTTGGTTAAGAATATTAAAAGAAGATATGCGTAAATATTAATATTGCGATTGGTCTTGTGCTAAGTAAGATGTTGGCTATACGTTGGTGCTAAACATTTAGAGGTTATTTGAGAAAGTCAAAATGTGACCAAGAGGAGCTCATACGGCAGAAAGTGTCTTTAGAGGCTAAGAACAACGCATGCGATGACCTTAAGTTGCGCTGAACGTTTGACACGATGGATGCGTTGGTAGCAGCCAAAGGCTTGCGGTCAAGGGAACGCGTTGGTAGTTGCGGTGATGCAAGGACATGCGCTGATGTGAAAGCATGCGTTGATCAAGGCATGCAGTGATGGAAGTATGCGTTGATTGTTGAAGGTATGCGTTGATGCCATGACATGCGGCGAGGCATAGCATTGATGGCAATCGACAGCCTTGCTACGTGATAGTATGCAGCTAAGGACATACAGTATTGCAATCCAGGGTTTGCGTAGAGGCGGCCGAGGGAATGCGTTGACAAGTAGCGATGGATGCGTTGGATACGAAGGAAGCGACAGTGCCATGCGGTGATATATGGCAAGACTATGCGTTGGGAATGTGCTACGCGATGGATGTGTTATGCGGTAATAGTTAAGGGGATAAGCCAAAGGGCACAAGAATGGTCGAACGCATACACCCAATGGGACTGTCTAGTTGTGGTAAGGTTGCAGTGATCAGATGGATGCATTGATGAACGCAAAATTGGTTGGCAGACGTAAAGATATGCGTTCATAAGTAATGCTAAATTATCTGAATAAACATTCTTAGACACTAAGTAGATGAGGTGGCGGAAGGATATTTCATGCAAAATGACTCTTATCAACTTAAGCAGGAGGTGAAAGGCTAAGATTACATGCAAAAAAAACAATTTTGTTGGCAAAACTAAGATTAATCCAACTCAAAGCGCTGTTGGCAAAGAATTAGTGTTGGCAGCTTAAGGGAGAGACATTTGGATCCTGAGTTGTCCCAAAGGGGAAAGCCCAGGTTATCTATAAATAGAAGGGCTTGTCGTGAACAACCAACTCGTACCATTTCCAAAATTCCAGTGTTAAAAGCTTAAATAGAGATTGAAGTTTAAGTACTTAGGCTGCTATTGTAATTAGAGTTCGGAGGGATCAAAAGTTGCGTTGACAAGATTGAAGGTTCAGGTGGACGCATAAGCCTGCACCAGCACAACGCACGGATGCATCAGCCTGCACCAGCCCAATGCATCGACTGTGACGCCTCGGCCATCAGTGTAATGCATTACGCGCACCTCCTGCGCAAAGCCGAACGCCGCAACCGCCTGCCAGCACCTTTGTACGTGCGGGCCACGGTTGGAATAACCTCTAAACGGTTTATTTGAGGTTTTGACTGAAGTTTTGAGTAGGGTAAGCTGATGTATTGAATATAAAAAGGTATTTTGAGTGTTTTAATATTATTTAGTGACATAATAGTATTGATTGGAAATTTTTATTGAAATGGAGGAAATCTCAGGAAAATGCTTACAAAGTAAATTGCAGTAGAAAGCCTTGAAAGAACAGTGAGTGGTTATTGTGTGTTGTATTGTTGATATAATTTCTATATATAGGTAAATATATATAGGGGATAATGTTAAATTAGCATGATCAGGGATATATGTTTATCTTATTACTATGCTTGTTAAGATATTGCTTGTATGTTTGTTTTGGAAACTGAAATTGTACCCGGGGTATATAGTAAGCATGCTTGAAAAGGTACTTAGCGGGAAAATATAGTCGGCTTCGGCTGGTGGGAAAATATAGTCAGCTTTGATTGACGGGAAATGATAGTCGATGATGACCGACGGGAAATATAGTCAAGTTACCTAAGCATAGCTAGCGAGAAAATAGTCGATGTGCACATTAGCGGGAAAATGGGTATAGGAAAAGTTTCCATGAAAGTTATTATCATTATTATGTTGGTTTATATTATGATCATGCCAAGAATAAAATGTGGTTTGGTGGGAAATGATTGATCAGCGGTTTAGCTACAAATATATATTTAAACTGGTGGTAATGAAATAGTTGTTTATGTGATGATTTCTCAAAAAATATATTTTTGATATCAAGTTATTGATATTTTAAAAGGCACCACTCGCTGAGCTTATTAGCTTATGTTTTCCAAATGTTTTTCTTCCTCCCCCCAGGTAGCATAGCGAAGCATTCAGGGAAGAGTCATTCAACCACCAAACACCAGGAACTTGGTAATATTTCAGGGCATGACTCGGATTGTATAATAGAAAACTTATAGGAGAATTGGATTACATGTATAATATTGGTATGGTTATTGTAGATGTGTCAAAGTTTCTAGTCTTTAATAAATAAAAAGTAAAAGTAACAATTGTCATAGAATCAGATTAGTATGTCTTCATGCTCTCTTCTAAGTCTTGGGTTAATGCTCGGGAGGGGGTGTGACAGCTTGTCACAAGTTTCCTTGCGCTGAAACCAAGTATAATTCCAACACAAGTTTCCTTGCGCTAAAATTAAGCGTCTGATATATGTTGTGAATGAAAGAGTAAAGAAGATGAATACAGATGATGAAATAGAGATTAGAAATAAATACAGAAAGAGTGTCAACGTCTTGACACAGATCCTGAACGGAGGTTGTGCTTGCCGGCGTGTGGAAGTAGTGGAGAGGAAAGCTTCCCTCTCAGGCTTGCTTTCCTGGTAGAATTGACCTTCGTACAGAGCTTCAACTATGGGGATTGGAAGGATTCTCTGCTCGAAGACTCACCTCTCGGCCTTTTCTCGTGGTTTGCCCGGATCTACTCTGTAAGTCGCTTCAGACCAACCTCTCTCTCAGAATCAGTATATGCACGTCTCTATGTATTCATGTATGTATCAGTATTTGTATCTGTACGTGTATATCTTTTCAGCGAATTTGAAGAAGCTATTTATAGGCAAGGCCTTGACTCTTTGAATTTGTGGTCCCCATTGTATAGTTATGGCAGTTTCTGAAATGGCAGAATGGAAAATTCCTTCTGTTACGCAATCAACCCATCAGAAATGCACAACTGAAAGTTGTACACTTGTTAGAATCTTCCGCAAATGCGTTTCTATTCACATTTTCGATCGATCGCCGCATGCAGTGTTATTTTTTATTACCTCATGTGGTTGAAATTGTGTTGATTGCTAGGGCTCTTGATCGATTGTCACATGCGCCGTCATTGCGTTGATCATTTCTTTGTTCTTGATTGATGGGCGCAATGTGATGTAGATGCGTTGTTTATTTCGTCTTTGAGCCATGAACATATGCGGTGACTGATTTCCTGCAAACAGAAACTGAAACATTCTATTCTACCATCGCAAGGGTGTTAGTGGGTGTATTGACGACATTTTATAATTTTCGCATTTCTTAGCCAATTTCTATACTATTGACACAACTTTTCTTTCTTTTAGCCGCAATATCTAAATAAAAAAGTATAAATAACTTGTATTTCTACAAGTTATCACACCCCCAAATTTAGATATATGCTTGTCCTCAAGCATATCTTCAACTAAGGCAATATCGTTCAATTCTTATCCTTACTTTGCGTTGATTGTTTGCTCCGAATGCTCCACCTAGACAACATTACTTAACAACACAATTTTCTTCTATCCTTTAATAATTCATAAACATGCCCTACTTTATTCTTTTATACAACAAATCTCTTTTCAAAAATTCCCTTCTTGTTTTGAAAAGAATGTTTACCTCTTCATGTAAAAACAACTTGGTGCGTCTATATGCGATGGTCTAGTTTGCGTCATTTTATTAGAGACTGTTGATCATGGTTACACCCTTCGTTTTGCCTTGATCCCACGGGTGTCATGCGAACATCCAACTACGGTTGTGTGCCAATCTCAACTTCAACTCTTGATTTTCAGCTAAGTTTAACTTTTGCTGATCAGAGGAGTTGTCTCTTATATTCTTTTATTTTTATCTCATTTTTTTTCTCTTTTCATATTGCGTTGTTCTTGGAAACCCACCTTCATTTTGGCTTGCTCCCACGGGTGTCATGCTAACATCCAACTATGAGCAGATTCCTTTCATGACTTAACTCTTATCAGGTTGGGATTTTGATTTTCCCTTGCGCTGACATTGGAGTTTGTATGAAAATTTATATATATTGACAATGAACGCATTTTCTAATGATAACCGCATCCGCTTGATCGCATCTGCTCAGACCTTCCCCACCCCCAAATTTAGAGATGTGCAAGGTCCTCATTGCATTGTTTTGGACAGAATAGACAAACACTTAGTTAAAATTTTGAAAAGAAGGTTTGAGCAGAGTCTTAAAGGATAAAAGGTAAAGCAGTACTATTGCTACGAATTATCTAAATGTTAGTCAGAAAATACAAAGTGTGGGACATGTTGCTAGGGTAGGCATATTACTCATCATGGCAGTGCAATGAATAACGCAAAAGAAAAGATAAAGAACATCGCAAGAATTGACAAAGGATGATAAATAAGAGGCTAACACATACGGAAAGAATTGTTACTCAGTTGTATTAAAATTAACCAAGTATACAAAGAATTACAAATAACGCAATACAAAATTTCAGCATGTACAAAGAATCAAGAAATAACTACTATACATAGAAATAATGAATGAATTTATCCTTTGTATTTTACTCGGATGGGTGCACGGTTAAGATTAACGCAATGCCTCCATTAACGCAAATGCATATTTGCAGAGGACGGCCAACAACGTATGTATTAGCGCAACACACCCCCAACTCAACATTTCTGGAGGACGAGCACACTATATTTCTACTGGCGCAACATTACCTCGACATAGTGCATTTTCATTGAGGACGGGCAAAAAATACATACGAGCGCAACACACCCCTCAGTGCAATGCATTTGGGTAGGATGGACGCAAAGTGTATCTTGTTAGTGCGAGATGCATCGATCATAGCAATGCACACCGATTTTTATTTTTCTTTTTAATTCATCCAACATGCAAGTCGATAAAACTTTGCGGTGTTCATTGTTTTATTCAGTCATTCACGGAAATTTTAAGAACATCGCTACTCATGCATAAAAGTAAAGAAATAAAACACGACATGGAAGTACACAATTGAATTAAATTGAAAGTAAACATATAAAGCAGTAAAGGCTAATTCTAATAAACATTAAATAACGCAATTTAGAATTTCAGTAAATGAAAGCTGTAAAGAAAGAAATTAAACATAAATATAGGGATGCTAATTGAAAAAAGTTTTTCAAAGTTACCGCAATCCACACCTCTGCAGGTAGTCAAGCTTGCCTGCGCAATGTCATCAAGGACATTGTTCCTTCCCGTGAGATCCCGGGGCTTTGGAATTACTTGGCAACATTCCAGGTGTTCTATTATGAAGTTTGGCTGCCAGTTGCCCAAATTGGATTTCCAAGTTCCTGATTGAAGACGCCTGCGACCGCATGACAGCATCGTTTTTCTCAATATACTACTTCAGCAGGGACTCCAATGATGATGAATTTCCAGAGGTGTTTGAGGAGGACGGTTGATTTTGTGGTTGTCTCTGATGACCCTGATTCTGATTTTGATGAAAAGGTGGAGGATTTCCTCGATTCCCAGACTTGCTGTTCTGATGGTTACTCGGCCCCCCTTGGTTGTGATTTCCTCCCCAACCAAAGTTAGGGTGATTCCGCCAACCAGGATTATAAGTGTTGCTGTATGGGTTGTTCTGGATAGCAAACACTTGTTGTGGGTTTGATGGGCACATCTGTACAGCATGGCCCCCTCCACATTGGACGCAATTTATTGCGGCCACTTGTGCCGACACATTAGGTTGTGCTGAACTTTGAGAGAGGGCACCTTGATTAAGTGCCATCATTTGGAGAAGAGAGGTCACCACAGCCATTTGTACGACCAAAGTTCTCATTGTATCTGTTGGTACAATGGCATTATCACTTCTTCTTCTTTCAGAACCTCTACCCCTGTACCTGTCATCCACCCAATCATCCGTGTTCTGCGAAATGCGATCAAGGATGACCTTGGCTTCTGTGTAGGTCTTATCCATAAATCCTCCTACTGCGGAGGCATCAACAACGACTTGTATTGATCTATTCAGGCTGTTATAAAACGTTTCCATCAGAACGTAACTGGGAATCCCGATATGCGGACAATTTTTCACCAACCTTTTTAACCACACCCAAGCAGTGCTCAGAGTATCGTTATTCATTTGCTCAAAGTTCTGCACATCCTTTCGTCTTCTTGCATTGACTGCTGGAGGGAAGAACTTCTTCATGAACCGTTCCACCAACTGGTCCCAGGATGTGATTTCGTTTGGCTCCAACGAATGAGCCCACCTCTTTGCCTCATCCCTTAGTGCATATGAGAAGAGGTAAAGTCTAATACCTTCTGGGGTGACGCCAAGTATGGAGAATGCGTTGCACATTTCTATGAAGCTGGTCAAATGAGCATGCAGGTTTTCTCCTTGTAGACCTCCGAATTATCCTGCATTTTGGATCATTTGTAGCATGACTGGCCTTATCTCAAACCTTGCATTCTCTACATTTTGGTTTTAAAATTTTGGCGCTTAATTTGGTTCTGATGTGTTCCTGCGCAAAAAATACACTTGATCTTTGGGTTAGTTTAGAATTTTTGGATCAATTCCAGTACTCATAAATCGTCAGCCTGTTCTTCGCGTTAAACAGACAGTACAAAGAGATCTGTCCTGCAACATACCACAAGAGTATTCAACACTAACCGTTACCAATCCCCGACAATGGCGCCATAAACTTGCAACGATAAAAATTACTTCCTTCTTTATGCATGCATTGTGATGATAGGTAATGTGCTACAAGCTCATGTCCCCAGCAACGGTGCCATAAAATTGATGACATGAAATTTAATCTCTTTATCTTACTCTAACGCTGCTCTAATTGCGCTTAAGTGCTTTGCGATAAAGAGAATTTCTATGCAATACTACGTCTAAGTATATGGTTTGTTAAGGATATGTTCGTAGTATGCGATGTAGTAGTGCTTGTCACAAGTTTCCTTGCGCTGAAACCAAGTATAATTCCAACGCAAGTTTCTCAGAATAATCCGAGGTTGAACACAGGGATTGTTTTCTTTAATGCGCTACTATTTTGATACATACGATCGGTTTTTAACAATGAATAAAGAATTTAGGTTTATACAGAAATATAAATTGCGATGAAAGTAAAAATGCGTTAATAAAATAAATCCTAAACTAATATGATACACGTTACAAGATACATGATACACGATACTGAGGTCGAGAACTGACTGTGAAGTTGTACAAAGATTCGATGTATGTGATGGTAAGTCTTTATGAATGAAGCAGAAAGAGAGAGAGTAAATAGTAAAAACATCTCAAGTTTGTCAATTGCGTTAAAGATGCAACTAAGGTTCTGCTTTCCCTTGGCGTACACCTCTCAATGATCGGCCGCGTTCTCATATCTCTATGGTGAAACAGGGATGAACGTGATGAATGCAAGGTTATTTCCATCTCTGGAAATACTTCTTGCTTTAGTTAACGCATTCTTCCAACCTTCTCTCGATAGGCGGAATAACATCTTTACTTCTGCTCTCACAGGTGAAGATGCCGTCGAGCAAGCTTTAGCTAAACTTAATTATTTCCTTAACACAAATTAACTTACTCGCTTAATTCTTGCTATTTACCCATGGGATTAAGAACACATCATGGAGAAATTGGATTATGGATGTACGAAAAGAGACAGAGAGATGAAAATGGAAATTATCATAACATTTAATACTAAAATTAAGCGTCTGATACATGTTGTGAATGAAAGAGTAAAGAAGATGAATATAGATGATGAAATAGAGATTAGAAACAAATATAGAAAGTGTGTCAACGTCTTGACACAGATCCTGAATGGAGGTTGTGCTTGCCAGCGTGTGGAAGTAGTGGAGAGGAAAGCTTCCCTCTCAGGCTTGCTTTCCTGGTAGAATTGACCTTCGCACAGAGCTTCAGCTATGGGGATTGGAAGGATTCTTTGCTCGGAGACTCACCTCTTGGCCTTATCTCGTGGTTTGCCCGGATCTACTCTGTAAGTCGCTTTAGACCAGCCTCTCTCTCAGAATCAGTATATGCACGTCTCTATGTATTCATGTATGTACCAGTTTCTATATCTATATGTGTATATCTTTTCAACGAATTTGAATAAGTTATTTATAGGCAAGGCCTTGGCTCTTTGAATTTGTGGTCCCCACTGTATAGTTATGGTAGTTCCTGAAATGGCGGAATGGAAAATTCCTTCTGTTATGTAATCAACCCGTCAGAAATGCACAACTGAAAGTTGTACACTTGTCAGAATCTTCTGCAAATGCGTTGCTCTTCACATCTTCGATCGATCACCGGATGCGGTGTTATTTTTTTATTATCGCATATGGTTGAAATTGCGTTGATCGCTAGGGCTCTTGATTGATTGTCGCATGTGCCATCATTGCATTGATCATTTCTTCGTTCTTGATTGATGGGCGCAATGCGACGTAGATGCGTTGTTTATTTCGTCTTTGAGCCATGAACGCATGCGGTGACTGATTTCCTGCAAAAAAAAAAAACTGAAACATTCTATTCTACCATCACAATGGTGTTAGTGGGTGTATTGATGACATTTTATAATTTTCGCATTTCTTAGCCAATTTCTATACTATCAACGCAACTTTTCTTTCTTTTAGCTGCAATATTTAAATAAAACAGTATAAATAACTTGTATTTCTACAAGTTATCAGTGAACGCAAGAAAACTTGTGACAAGAACGCATGGTCATCACATATAAGAGTGACACATATTTTCATTCCAACGCATGACCACCAACGCATGATAATAAACGCATAGCTTAAGACATGCATCGCATATTGTGTTCACCATAATTTTAGTCATCGAGTCTTTGACGGCTAATTTCACGTCATCAGCTCCCTTATATGATCCTTTTCCAGAAAAGTAGCGTTTGTTGAAACAAACACCCTATTTTTCGTCGGATCATAAAAATAACCCCTCGTGTACCTTTGAGGTAGCCTACAAAGAGGCATAACCTCGACCGTGGTTTCAACTTCTTGGGATTAGCCTCAAGCACATGTGCAGGGCAACCCCAAATGTGAAAGTGACGTAAACTAGCTTTGTTCTCGTTTCATAACTTCAGAGGTGTTCTCGTAACACTCTTGGAGGGAACACACTTGAGGATGTATATCGCAGTCTCTACTGCGAAACCCGAAAACGAATCCGGTAAGGAAGCGTAACTCATCATCGAGAGAACCATGTCCAACAAAGTCCTATTTCTCCTCTCTGCTACACCATTATGCTGAGGTGTACTCAATGCTGAGAGTTGGAAAACGATTCCATGTTCTATCAAATAGTCCTGGAATGCTAAGTCCAACAATTCTCCACCTCAATCCGATCGAAGTGTTTTAATCCATCTATCCAATGCGTTTTCAACTTTAGCCTTTAACTCTTTGAACTTTTCAAAGGATTCAGACTTCCGTTGCATAAGATAAACATACCTGTACCTGGAGTAATCATCAGTAAAACTGATAAAATACTCATTGCCACCTCGGGCTTGCACATTCATAGGACCACAAAGGTCAGAATGTACTAACTCAAGAGGCTCATTGGCTCTATAACCTTTTCCAATAAAAGGTCGTTTAGTCATCTTACCCTCAAGGCAAGACTCACACATTGGTAAAGAATTTTCTTTTAACTCACTTAGAAGTCCATTCTTCACCAATCTCTCAATCCTATTGAGATTGACGTGCCTAAACGTAGATGCCAAAGTTGGGCATTTTCTTTTAGAGAAATTCGTCGACGTTTTGATTGAGTTACGACAGTTCTAAACAATTTAGTATTATGGAGGGAATTAATGGCTAACGACCTTAGCACATATAAATTCGATTCCAGATTTTCAGTACAAATAAAAATACCGTCTTTATGAATAAACGCTTTATCCACATTAAAAGAGATAGTATATTTACATTGCAATAAACACTTTATAGAAATAAGGTTCCTCTTTAGTTCGAGAACAATATATACATCATTCAAAATAAGAAACCTATTGTGGAAAGCTAACAGAATTAATGGCTAACGACCTTAGCACATATAAACCTACTGCCACAGCTGAGACGACGTGCCCAATGCCTACTCGCATCATCATCTCACCAGCCTCCAGCTGTCGCCAAGATCTAATCCCCTAAAAAGAAAAACAAACGTGGTTAGTGGCACCCGAATCAATTATCTAGGCTAAATCATCATTCTCCACTAAACAAGTTTCAAGAACTAGTAAATCATATTTACCTTTATCAGCCTTGATCTTAGCCTTGGCTGCTTTCTTCTCTTTTAGATACCGAGTACAGTTCCTCTTCCAGTGTCCATTCTAATTGTAGTGGAAACACTTTCCCTTTTCAACTGGTGGACACCTCCTTGGGGCGACAGGCGGTGGGTTAGCAGGCGCCTTCCCTTTTCCTTTACCACCCTTCTTATTCTTCCCCTTTGTAGAGTTAGAAGTAGAAGGTGCAGACTTTGTTCCTGAGGTCGAACCTCTATGGAACGTCCTGGAGGATGAAGCAACATTTGCCTCAACCTTCTTCCTCTCCTTACTTTTTAGTAAAAACTGGTAGGTCTGTAACTCGTTGAGGAGAGTTGTAAGATTATATTTCACTTTGTTAAGAATCACATTTCTAACAGAGTGCAGGAAGCTCTCCAATAAAGAATGCAGGATTACGCTAACTTGGCTGCCCTCATTGATGGTAGATCCATTCAACTCCGCCACATTAAAGTGGACCATCATGTTAAGCACATGTTCATGAACAGAGGTGCCTTCTTCCATTTTGGAGTTGAATATGAATTTAAAAGCCTCATGCATAAGCTGTTCAGACGGTTGTCCAAACATCCCCTGCAGGGACTCCATGATCTCACGCGCTAAGAACATAGGCTTATGTTTCTTGGCCAAGACTTTAGAAAGACTTGCCAAGATGTAGGCTCAGGGCTTCTCATTTGCCCTTGTCCATCGCTCATATGCCTTTCGAACATTTCGAGCGACATTTGGAGCTAGAATGGGAGAACAGGCCTCCATGAGAGCGAACATGAGATGCTCGATGATTAGGATCGTCATGATCATGTGTTTCCATATTCCAAAATTATCGCCAGTCAATTTTTTAGTGCTTAACAAAGCCAATATGGCTGTTACTATTTTGAAAAAGAGTTGTTGCTGAAAATACGAACAAAACTTTATTAGATTTTGCCAAACCACTTTTAAACCAATCAGTTTTGCAAAACAGTTTCAAGTACCCCAAGTTATAGACTTCTATTTTGCAATGATGCCCTAGTGAGGTAGGACAGACGTCACTGGTAGGTTGATCAGTTTCCCTTTTGCTGGGATGAGGCATTCTCAACCATTAGGCAGAACCAACTCTTGGAACTGAACTTAACAGCCACCATTTTTTGGTCCAGAACTGTTAACCTTTAACAATTCCGTGTAAGTGTGACCTTCTCTTTCGGTGCCAGAGTCCCGCCCTAATGAGCCTACCATAGAGAAGAAGTAGATTAGGACAAGATATTAAGTTACCTTATCCTCTTACAGGAGATCAAATAAAGAAACACGCAAAATTTCCATTCTTTAGGGGGACACTCCTAGGGTTCCTCGAGGCGATGTGTAGTAACTTTATTCAACCTAACGAGGGAGACCGAGGGATATGCTGTCGCACTTCCCACTCTCACTTACTATGAACACTCTTTCCATCCACCTTGATATTAACCTACCCAAACACCATCCATTAGGGGGACACGCAAAAGGTGTTGCGAGGCTGAGGGTAGATCTCACAGTGTGGACTAATTAGAAGAAACATGAAAGGTTTAAGTGAAGCATCTTATGCCCCAAGTATCTTCCATTGAATGTTCTACCTAGGGGTTCATTAACCTAGAAAATCAGACTACTGATTTTAGTCTTAGTCATCTTTTTAAACTCCGCTCATAAACAACGTTTGTCTATGAAATATGAACAAGTTCAAGTAGTCACATTTAAACACTTTAATGGACTGTCCTTAACTTGCATGCATGCACCAAATCTATCTAATTCACCTTTCCAGGTAAGTTCCCAGGTAGGGGTGTTACATTCCCGTCAACTTAAATACCCCAGCCTAGATAGAACCCGCCTTAGACAAAAGATCCCTTATAGATATATTTGCTACATTTTAACCTTTTATTAGCCAATTTAATCCTATTAAACTGATTAAAAGATTAAAGCCTTAGGGTTGCTAATCATATTAGAACCATGATCTTAGGTCTATGTAATCCAAGTTTTAAACACTTTAAAACCATGAATTATACCTAAGTGAGCATGTATGTCTTTCTTATTTCTTTTAGTTCTAATTTCTCTTTAACTTTTAAAAAGAAACAACTAAAAAACCATTGCGCACAACGAGATGTTTATAACATTTATAAAGTAACCTATGTGTCATGCTTCATGCAATGTCTGGTTATTACTATATATAACTTTTATATAACGCGTAATAACCAAGCAAACATGCTATCATTCACCCTTATAATATAACAATTATAATATAAAGATGATGCATGTCAATGCTTTTTATGCATGCATAAATATAACTCTTATATTATATGATGCATGAGCATGCTCTTACATAATTAAATCATGCTTCTCTAAATCATAACAATTACAATAAAGGGATAATGCATGACCAATGCATAACCTAAGGTGGGATTACTATATGTTCATACCATATGACATATTAAAACCATACATTGCATGTAATTAATAAAGGATTAATGGACCGGGATGAGCCTTTAAAAAAATCGGAATGAAATAACCTTATCTATTACATTTTTCATCGAGCGAACTAGTTCACAGGCGAACCGGGTCTCGAACCGCCAGGAGAACTCTATCGTGTAGTAAACGTCGAAGGTAGACGATCGCCCAGCACGCACTAAACGATAGACACAAAAACTAAACGATCACGTAGATGACAACGATATTGCGAAGCCTGACCGTCTATGCGATTGCTCAACGCGGTGACAAGTAAACGATTTACCTTGCGTTACTAAGCTATTGTTTAGTCAGTTACTAAGCGATGAAGCTTGTTAACCCAAACGATCGTCTAGTGCGTGGGCGCATTAAATGATACGCGAGCATCCCATCGTCTACACAACCCGATACTCAGCGATCGGGTACCCGATCGTCTACACGATGCGTTCAACCCTTGATCGCATACCTCATCGTCTACACGAAAACATCCATTAATCCATACATTCACATTAATTTAATGATTAAATAGAGTAGAAATGCACCAACCAAGAACGTATATGTAATTCGTTGAAACAATGAAATTGGAATATCAGAACCTGGCTCTGATACCATTTTAAGGATCTCTTGACGAAGAGCATCCATGAGCGCGTTCGAATCTTTCTGATTTCACCATGACCGAAATACAACATATACATTCTAACATATAGTTATGAAAACAAATAGTAATTAACGGCATGCTTTAAACACTAAAATACAAAGTGAGAAAGTTTTCATACCAGTTGAAGACACTCTTCAAGCTTTGGAACTCAATACAGGTGAAGACCTCTACGTGATCTCTATTGCCCAGCAAATACGTCGGCTACAGCAGCACGATCAATCACGAAAAAATGAACGCAGCAGGGACGACACCAACACAAAGGAGCCCTTGGTATTCTCGGAGTGAGAACCCAAAGTGTGGTCTTTGGTGAGTTTGGTAGAGGTAGGAGGAAGAAAAATCGTGTAGACGATAAGCAAGTGGGAGAGAAAAGGAAGCTATCGTATAGCTAAATGCTTATCGTTTAGAAGAAGCTACACAATCGTGTAGGTTTTACTAAACGATCGTTTAGGAAAAGGTAGACGATCGTTTAGAAAACACGACACACAATACGATCGTTTAGGAAAGCTATCCAATCGTTTAGAAACTAGCATGTGATCGTTTAGGTGCGAGGTGTGCGATCGTTTAGGCGCTGAGCGACTATCGTATAGGCTCTCAACTTATATGATTGTTTACGTTTCCACACCGATGCCAAAATTTCCGAACTTTTTTCGAACTTTTGCAAAATGAAACAAAATTTCATTTTATTCTTCGGTTACAATAACCGACGCGACTGCTCCCACTAACGCACGTCCGAGAGAAATTTTAGGCCCATTGTCATATAATTAACCAATTAAATAATTAATAAATATAATCATATTATATTCTTACCCTACAGTTTGATATCACATATCTACTATAGTAATTTCTCCTCTACTTGATATAAATCATATTTATATCTAATTTCCTCCAAAATAATGTATCTCATACATTTAGTCAATTATATCATATATAATTAACCAGTCAAATTATATCATATATAATTGAACTTCCTCTTGTCAATTTAAACATTTCAAATTAACCCAAATATTGATTCTCAACTTTATCCAAGCTACCTAGGGGACTAATGGACCTATGGCTCGAAACTCCAACGGTACGTGAATAGTTGCCTAAACTCTTTAGCCACGAGATCCACCATTCGTTAACTATCAGGCATTCCACTAAATACCAATAGACGAACTCTTCTTACCACAAATATATTTCTGTGTCCATCGGATATAACCAATCATGAGTACGATGACCCTTCATAGATGCTCGTAAGTACAGCTGAGCCAATTTACCATTTTGCCCCTGTAGTTACATCTCACTCCTTAAGTACCACTGATTCCTTTAATGAACAATACAACATAGTCCAACTATGTGTGAACACCTCTTGGGCCAAAAGAAGGTGTGTGGCACCACATTGTTCAAGCCCCGAAATCAGCCCTTAAGCGAGCTATCTATCTACTTACCCTAACTTTGGGGAAGAAGTGAATTCCATCTTGTGTAGCTGAGTTCCTAGCTCCCAAATCAAACAAATCCCCTGAATCGGCAACCTGGCCACTCGCATCCATACAAATCAAATGACCACCCTCAATGGTAACAATTCACAACTAACTCATGATTGAGGCCATGTTACCTATGGTCATCCTAGTGAATGAAGTCTCTATCAAGAACGGTGTTATATAAGAGACGTTAACATTTCGTGGTCAGGTCTTATACAAACTCTTTGTATAGAATGCCCCCGCTTGCATGTCCCCAACATGAATTATCAGGATCTGACCATTTGTGACAAGTCACAACCCTTGTGACCATTCCAAAAAGAGGCCTGCATTCGTAGTATTACCAGGATAAGGTTTTCCTCCTATATCCGTATACTACAGACCATTTTGGTTATCTCTCAAGTCATGATCCACTTGTATGTCAACACATACATGTTTGAGTTATATACAGATAACCAGGAATTTATGTTTATTGGTTTGTGGTAAAGCAAATAAAACATGATCAGAGCAAAAAAACAAGATGTGAAGTAAATATCATATATTATACAACACTAGCGTTCGTACAAACTATTTACAAACTATAAGACACGAGACTTTAGGGCATCAACCTCAACAATTACAAGAGAGCATGTGCATGCATCATGAAATATAAGAGTTATATTTATGCATGCAATAAGCATATTCATGCATCATCTTTATATTATAAAAGTGATAGTATAAGGGTGTATGGAAGCATGTTTTCTTGGTTCGTTGCTTTGTTATATAAATGTTATATAAAAGTAGTAATGAATGAACAATGCATGGAGCATGACACTTAGGCTTATTTGTAAAAGTTATGAATGCCTTATATATGTAGCTTCACATTGTGGATGGTTTTGGTTATTTCCTGTTATAAGTGTTATAATGGAAATTAGAACTAAAATCAATAAGAAAGAGTTGCATGCAAACTTAGGTGAACTCATGTTTTAAAAAGTTTTTAAAATTGGATTGAGATAGACCTAAGTTCACGGTTTTGATGAGATTAATAACCTAAGTTTAATCTTTTAATAGGATTAAATTGATTGATGATAACGAGCATAAATGCACGTTATCATAGTGCTAAGTTATTAAACAATGGTTGAGTGCATTGATAAAATATGTTAAATTGCGTCCACTAAGCTTATTCTATAATATTGCGGTTGCATGCGTTCAACACATTAGAACTATTGATTTTTGTATTTTTGTGCAGAATATGCGTTAATGCAATGCAAGATTGCAATCATAGGAAATTATCGGTCGAGCGTAACTTCACCGCAAGATTTTGCATTAATCGTGCTCGCAAACATTTGCCCAAGAAGAATCACCGAAACTTGGTCAGCGCAACTTGGTGGGCACATCCGGGTGAAAGGATAATTAAGAGCGATGGGACAGAAAGCTGATGACAGTTGGATCCAAATTAAGTTGACAGCCGATAACGGTCACGAAATACACTCAGCTTTATCGGCGAAAATCATTCGGCGCGTCAATCAGGAATTAAAGTTGTCCCATCTGTACAACCGGGAAAGAGAAGCCGGCTTTCACCATTGATGCCCTATAAATACCAAGTGCATTCTTCAGAAAAGGGGTTGATCAGTTGACAAGTTAACCAGTTGCTTCTGTTCATAGTTTTCTTTTCCATTTTACGGCAGAGCAAGAGAAGAGTGGTGGCACCGAAGATCGCCTAGGGCAACTGGAGAGAACCTTGGGGCGTAAGATCAGAGAGCGGGCCGAATCTCGCGAGAGCGAGAATATCTTTCGAGCATGAGTAGAAACAGTGTAAATGTCTGGCAGCAAGAAATGTTGGATTTTATGTCCTAAAACTCGTAGTTTGTAAATTAATAAATATATTCTTTTTTGTTTTTCGATAAAGTTGTTATTGAAATTGTAATCTTGAATCCAATAAACTAAGGTCCTGAGGCTATTTAATGTAGTTTGAACTTTATGTAGTGACATAAAGGTAGATCAAGTTCAAATATATAGCCAAAATGGTCTATAGTATATGAATAAGGTTGGGCGCCTTATTCTGGGGACACTATGGATGCGGCCCACTTTGTAGTTAGTACAAACGATGTGATTCTAAATCGTTCATATAGAGATATGTGAGTGGGGGCATCCTATGTAAAGAGTTTACATAAGACTGAACCATGAAATAGTCACTTTTTACGTTCTAAATACCGTCTTATGTATAAAACTGACTATTTTGTTAATTGATGACGTAGGTAACATAATCTTAATCCTGAGCTAACTATGAATTCCTGTTCACTCAGAATTATCCTTAGATCTGCATAGGTGAGGGTAGCTCAATATCGCTAACCCAATAAGCCTCCCATTTCAGGGGTAAGATCGGGTGGATAGCTGGGAACATAGGGTGCAAGACGGAATTCACTCCTACCCGTTATAGGGACAGTAGATAGGTTGTTCCCTTTAGTACTGAATCCAGGTCTTGAAAAAGGGGCCCCACCCTCTCCTTGGCCCGAGAGGGATTCGGTTTATAGGTTGGACCATAAACCAATTGTTCACTAGAGGATCAGTGGAGCTTAAGGAACAAGATGTAGTCTTGGGGGTAAAACGGTTTTTATGACCCAGCCGAGATTACGAACAACCTGTGAAGGAATAACTTACTAATCATGGTTATATCAAATGGACACAAATATATCTATAGTGAGGGGAGTGCAACTACGGGACTTTAGTGGAATGACCCGTTAGTTAACGAATGTTGATTAGCTCCGTCTAAAAAGTTTAGCTAGCTAATCTTGGATCGTTGAAGCCCATGATCTATAGGTTCATTAGGTTCCCCTATTAGCTCATATGGAATAAACTTAGAACAGTATGATAGAATAATTTGAATTGTTCGAATTAGGTAGAGAGAGAGAAACCGACAAGTATATGTGATATAGTGGTCGGGTCTTTTTTTTAGCTTAGAGATACAACTTTAATATTTAAAT